>NC_044926.1:3235852-3296271 GCF_003576645.1 Ipomoea triloba | reverse complement strand
ATATATATATATATATATATATATATATATATATATATATATATATATATATATAAACATAATAAGTGTGAATGAATGTTATACCCTTCACTTATGTCCGTTTTTTCGTTAAGTTTTGTTGTACATTATGCTATAAAAGTTGTACTTTACAATATATTAGACAAACATACCCCTACCGTTATAATTTCCGTTATCTTTTCCACTATTGTTACCATGCACATGCATCCACTATATATTTTCTTATTTTCTTCAATAATAATAATATATACACATTATATATTGGAATTATGTGTTAGTTATTTTCTAAAATATAAATATAAATTTTATAAAAATATTTTACATTATTATTATTATTATTTACAATAATTTAAATATTTAAAATCTAAATAAATTTAAATTTTTAATATAAAATATTAACATTGGGCACCTATTTTTTTGCGCATCGCATAAGAAAAACTAGTATATATATATATATATATATATATATACACATAGACATTTTGCGGGCGAGTAAAATTATTAAATGGAGTTTTTGTAAAGATTTTTATTAGGCAAATTCAAGAGAGAAAAAATGGAAAGGAAAAAACAAAGAAGCAATTGGCGACCACCCAATCTCCTGCATGCGCCTGTTGGGCAACGATGGTGCAAGTAACATGCACCAACTGATTTTTTAAAAACCTTTTTTGAAAAGCTTGAAAAAAAATTAGTAGTTGAACCCCCTTCCCTTCTTTTCATCTCTCATCTCTTTTCCACATAGGAAAAAAAAAAAAAAAAACATTAAACCAATGGTGATGCTATAATTACAAAGCCTTTGTAAATATAAACAAGATGCACATTACACTCACAACTCATAACATCTCTACAAGTCTCAAGGTTAGGCAACGGACATTGAGACAACCTCTCTCCATTAACCATCTCACCACCTTCTCTAAATTACATTCCGTTTTAATACAACGAAACCCTTTATCATAAGTGAGGTGAAAACCTTATAAACAACACATAATTCAAATTCTTCAACACTACATCTCCCTATGTTAAATGTGAAACCTAGCAACAATATATTTGTTGAATTGTAAATGAGTCCACCACCTTTAAACTTACTCTGAATCCACACTCATTTATATTGGATGGAACCCACCATTTAGGGGGGCTGAATCATCTCGTAAGCCGTGTACCACCTTGGTGCATGTTTTTCCTTGAATATTGCGTTAGATTTAAGGATAGAGAGAAGAGTTAAAAGCGATTGAAATTTCATATTAAGATCAACTCAACCCATGCTAGCAAAGCAAGATTCCTTATCACTATTTTGTGGTTGTGGAAATGGAGGAACAAACTTTTTTTTTTTATTAACTAATAGTGATTGATACAACAAGTAAGACGACTTGACTTTGACGATCAGTTCAAGGAGATTGAGATGACTTTATTGAAAACTACAGGACTTGATGGAAGCTCCTAGAGAGACACTCGAAGGCCTTAGCCTCGGTAGTCGCCACCATCAGACTAGATCAAATCAACATTGGTGGTTGTTCGGATGAGAGTACAAAAAGTGACGTGAGTGAGGATACTAAAATGTTATTATTAGACATATTATGAGAGTACTATAAAGTCTCAAATGCGCTTGACCAACAAAACGCTCTAATGTGATAATGGACCTCCTACATATATTCATTGGAAACTCATGGATGATGAGCCTGGGCTCTTGAGAGCTCATTTGACGGAGATAAGTTCGACATAAACTTTTGGATATACATCTCCTCCATCTTCAAAAAAAATAAAAAAAAATCAACTCAACCCAACCCAAAAAAAAAAATTTGTGTTGAACTTTAAAATCAAACCATATCATTTAATTTGATCTTAAACCAAAAAATTCAATTTTAATTCAAACAAAATCAAATATAGAAGGTGTATTATGATTGTCAAACGGTCTGTCTGATGCTTGCGTCGTCTCTAACAAATTACTCCTATGCAGGTTGTGTGATTAGTGAGTGCTTACGACTAAAACGACACTTTGATTTGGTGTCATTTCACTTTATTAGTAGATTAGAGAATAAGTTGGCTCATGCTCTTGCTAGGGCAGCGAATTCACAGTCTGGTCCTCGTATTTGATTTTCTTATTATTCTTTATGTATTCGACATTTGATTGATGATGCTTAATATTAGTTCTTGTGGTTTTATTTAAAAAAAAAATGTAGAAGGAAAAAATTGAAACAAGTGCAAGTGTGCAACAACAATTGCACAATATACAACTCAACGAAGCAGAACAACTTAAAGCCTTTTTAAGGAGACCTAAACGGGATCAAACTTTCCAAGCAAGTACGATGTTTGAGGGAATATATATAATGCAAAAACCCTAAACATTAAACAAGCCGCTCGTACCAGTTGCTCTCCAATTCTCAAAGGCTTCTGTTGCCTCTTTCTTCATCTCGAGCGTTCTCAGAAACAATAATGGCTCCCAAATCCCAGACGCGTCTAGTAGACCAGCCACCATCTGCATCTTCATCGGAAGACGAGGAAGAATCCGACCCGGAAGAAGAAACCCAAAACTCCGAAGAAGAATCCGAGGAAGAAGATGAAGCAGAAGAAGAAGAGGAACAAGAGCCCGTAAAAGCCCCGGAACAAGCACCCAAAAAGGCCCCTTCGTCGCCGCCGCCGTTGTCGAAGAAGCCCACCGTTGAAAAGCCACAATCTTCCTCCGGATCCGAATCTGAATCCGACGAAGAAGGGTCGGATTCTTCTCAACACACCCCTGATTTCACAATCAAACCTAACGTCCCCTCTAATGCCCCTCCGGCCTCAAAGCCCCCCGCAAAGCGGCCTTTGGAGACCCCTGTAAAAGAATCGGCGAGGAAGAAACTCAAGTCCGGGGAAGAAGATGGGAATGCGGAGGAGAAGAAGTTGCCCGGTTCGGCTTCTGCTGGGTTTGCCAGGCTGTGGAGCGAGGACGATGAAATTGCTGTTCTAGAAGGTATGATTGATTACAAAAACCAAAAAGGGACTGACCCTTCTGCTGATTTGTCTGCTTTCCATGAATTTATTAAGGGAAAATTACGGGCTGATATTTCCAGAACTCAGATGTATGAGAAAATTCGGAGACTTAGAAAGAAGTTCTTTACCAATATAGAAAAAGGGGATACCCCAGATTTCACTAAGCCTCATGATCACAAGACTTTTGAGGTCTCAAAAAAGGTTTGGGGCAGTAGTGCAGTTAGCAATGGTGTCAATGAGAACACGAAAAGCCCTAATGGGAAAGGGAAGAAGACTGCTGAAATTAAGAAGATTAGTGAGCCAAAGAAGAGTGCTAAAGTTAGTAACTTTGGTGTAACCAAGGAAGAGCCAAAGAAGGGTGCTAAAGTTAGTGACTTTGGTGTAACCAAGGAAGAAGAAAAGGAGAAACCCATTATTACCAAAGACAAGGATACTGGGATTTCTTTGAAAGATGAAGGGGATTTCAAATCTATGTATCCACTTCTAGTCAAATCCTTTGATAAAGCGAATATGCCTGATTTATCAGAAGGGGCACTGGCAATTTATCAGGAAAATTTGAGCTTGATAGGGAGTTCCAAAGCAGAAGAGTTTGAGGAGCAGTGGACCAAAATATATAAGGAAGAGGCTGAACTATTCTTGAAGATGACAGATTTTATGGGGGAACAGGTCAAATTGATCGTCGAAACTATAAAGAGGTAAATGCTGAAGCTGAAGCTTAATGTATTGTGGCTAGCTATATAGATGTTTCTGCAGGGTGAATTTTGAGCTTTAGATATTTTGATTCCGTTCTCTGCTCTAGAAACACAAACCTGTTTTTTTAATGATGATTGGTGTCATAGGTCGGATTGTGTTTTGTTGTAAGTTTTTTGCTTTAGAAGTTCACTTTTACATTTTACCTTCCTATTTCCATATTCATATGCTAATTATATTCTTGAAAAGTTTATTGTTATGTTATAAAAGATCAATTCTTAGCAATAGTTATCTCATTTGAATCCTGGATTTTCATTGGATATGTATGCAGCTTCATTCTTGTTAGCAATTTGCATCACATATTGATAGAGGTTACACAATTCGGGTTGCGTTTATACAAGATGGATTCGGGTTGCACTAAACAAGATATTTGGATAGATTCGGGTTGTGTTTATACAAGATAGATTCGGGTTGCACTAAACAAGATAGATTTTGGATAGATTCGGGTTGCGATTATACAAGATTGATTTGGGTTGCCTCTATTTCACTTCTTCAATTTTCTTTGTCAAACGTGTTTATAGCCTTGCTGCTTTTGATATTTCTTGCCAGTATCCGAGGGCGTGCCTGCTTTTCTTGTTTTTGTGAAAGGTGTACGGTGAACAAAAAACTGGAAAACCAAAAGCAAGAAATAATTTTGGATGATCAATACATTATTATACAATAGACATTCAAAATTTTGTTCAAAAACGGTAGACATGTAATTAGCAAGACAAATAATTACAGAATAATATTCGGTTTTACGTACAAAAGAAGTGGATAACTAAGAGCAGCATCAAAACTTTAAATTAAGAAAGGCGCCGGAGAGAATGCCGGAATTGGGATTGGACGCGAACATTTCCTGAAAATTATGACGAAATTTAGGGATTGGAAAACTATAATCGGAATGAAAGATAATAAATTAAGAGCAAGGGAATACCGGTAATAGTCGGTGTGTTTGGATGCTCCTGAAACCGTTCCCGTAGATTTCGGTTTGGCTTTCACCGGCGGTTTTTTAACTGAAGCCGGAACCGTCCGTACACCGCCGCCGCCGGTGGCGGTGCCGGAAGTTCGTTCCATATCGCCACCAATCACGCCGTCTTCGGCGATCATCCGGAGCTTGGGTTTCCAATTCGCTGCTCTCTTAGCATTATTGACGCTCCCCGTACTTCTCCTCGGCGGGATGCTATCGGCCTCGTCCGGTTGCTGTTGCTGCCGCCGCGAGGGCCCCGCCGCGGACGTCTCGGCCGTCGGAGCAATGGTTGCGCCTCCCCAACACGCCCTCAGTTTGGGGAAGAACATCGCACCAGATTCACTGAAGCTTGTCTGCACTAATATCGCAATACCGTTTGAATTGAATCCTTGGATTCCCCAAGGGATCTGTATATATAGGAGGAGGTGGGGCCCGCGCAGGTGGCAAGCGCGAAAGCCGCTACGGGGGGCGGGGTTGCCAGCGTGGCATTCTCGCCTTGCTTTGCGCTAAGGTTGTCGTTATCCGTTATTTTACACCACCGTGGTTTTGCTGAGCCGCCGTTTGAGCCTACAGATACAGGTTTTTATTTATTTATTTTTTAATTTTTAATTTCTTCTGGACCATAAATACAATGATTTAGTGGACGTAATTATATATTTATATATATCCATCTAGGTAGGAGAATCTATTTTTGATTCAATGAAGATGTCTTGAGTTCAGCCTCTTTTTTTTTTTTTTCTTCTGCCCACGAGGTGTCCTGAGCATGTCTTAACTGTAGGACGTATCATACTCAAACTAATCTCCGTTTGCACCAATCCGTCTCTGTTTGCACCAATCCGGCTCAATTAAGGGACAAAGTGCTGGCCAGATTGATTTTTTCATACGAGAGAGGTTCGAACTCTGACTTATCTTAAGGGACGAGAGTACAGGACCGCTCGATCAACCAAACTGGTTGAGTTCGGCCGTCTTTAATACAGTTGGACTTTTATAAAAATCTTGGAATTAGCTAGAATGTGGGGTTGATTAATGTTGTTTAATAGGATGATCCCCCAATGATAAAGTTCAATTAATTTGATAACATTATTTATTATTGGCAATTGCTCAATTAGTGGCTAATTTTGTGTTCAATTGGCCTAAGTGGAGCTTGTGGAGTTTCCACTAGCAATTATATATGTTTGAGCACTTCAACGTTTAATATATATAATTCATTGTCACGAAATAATTATCATAAAATGCAACAATTATTTTATAAACTTTTATTAATTGATTATATATATATATGACTTGTTTATTGCACCGAACATTATTTTTAAATGATTCGATTTGATACTATATTTTGAATCTTCTTTGTTTTTTGTTCACTTCTTTAAATTTCTTGTCTTGTGATTTTTTGGACGTGTATGGTTCAGTAAATTAATGCATGATATGCATTGAATTGGATGCTAGTTGTCACCCTTTGCATACTATATAGTGGACTAATGCAAGCTACTATATGCAAATTGACCTTCTACTCACATACCACCATCTCTTTACACTATCTACATTATCATCTTTATATACTTTCTCACATATTTTCTTTGATCTATATCTCTACAATTCTAATTTATTATCAAAATATAATAACACTTAACTTCATTTTATAAAAATAAAAATAAAAATTGGGTCACACAGCTGATTGATGGTATCAAATTTGCAAAGATTGTGTATACAATAATCCATGCAAAATGCCTAAATTAAAGAAAAAAAATGATGGAAAAATACTAAAATAAATATGTTGACATGTAATCTATTCTATTGCTGGTATGTGAATAGTCTTAGAATTAAGCCAAAGCACATAACTAACATGCTTTGTATGCTACGACATAATCGTTTGCACTAATTTCTTGCTGACCACTTTCACTAATAGTCAAATTTCAAAAGTAGTTAATAAGGCTATTATTCTTCATCATCCTTAGATTAATATAAGATTCTCTAGCACTACCTGATTTTTTCAGCAAATCTAAAATCTAAAAGGATTATATTATAAGTTTGACTTAATCGTTTTGGATAAGCTAGGCCAAGAACACTACACCAAAGCAATGAGTAGACATATCTAATAACCACACTACTCGACCAATTGTGGGCTGGGTATGAGGGAGAACAGATTTGGTAACAAGACACCACTACAAAACATATCTAATTAATAATATTTGAATATTATGGTCAATAAATCAACAGGAAAAAAAAATAAAAAAAAAAAATCGTCGTGGTTGTGAGAATATATAGAAAGTAGTTGCATGCCATCAATGCCTGGGCCATGATAGTATATTCAAGTCTGAATAGGAAAGAAAAGAACTGCATAGATATAGATAATTCACAGAATGGCCTTGATGGGATGGCAGAATTGCGAGGAAAAACAATTAAGTAATTAATTAATTATATTGACTGGTTAAGTGGATGCCATGGTCTCCAGGGCATTCTGGTGCCATCTCCATTCTCCACCACAGATCATATTCATCTCTGCATATTTCTTGCATCATATATATTAATGATCTCTTTTTTTTTTTTCTTTTTTTTTTTTGTGGTTTCTTTTTGAGTCCACATAATTCTTCTCACTTGCATAGCCATGCCCAGAAGGAAATTAAAACAATTAAATTAAATTTGGGATAGCTTATACCGACGAGAGTACGAGTGACGGCCGTGACGGTGGTCGTTGTCCTCTTCTTGCCCCGACCAAAACCATCTATTGTCCATTTCTTGCCAGCCTATTAGCTCATCTAAGTACCAAATAGCGTTTAGTGTGCAGTATATTTCTCATTATATTATATATAAAATAATATCAAAATTGCAATAGATACTCAAATTCAAGAGTGGAGAGAATTAGAGAATTGTTCAAATTTAAATATTACTCCATAATTTGTTGTGAAATCGACGTTTAAGGTGATTCGAGGTAGACAGTAACTCACACTTTAAACTCTTTTGCAAGATGTGGGATGGTATAGTATCTAAATCAAACACAACTTGCACGATATTGTCCTATGCCAAAAGGAGTAACCAATGAGGTGTTTAGGATTGTGGTAGGTTGCAGTGTGTGAAATATCCAGTGTTTGGTTCCTTTCCGAATAGGAAATTTCATTGGTCATAATTATGGCAGTGTATACGTGATAAGAATAGGGCGTGCCTCCCATCACGGTTTTCTGTTATATGTTGCTCATTTTTGAGAGTGATTGATAGGCATTGGGCTTCAAATTATTTATTATATGGTCTAATCCTAACAATATTACAGTTGATTTTAAGAATTGGACAGTTTACAGTTGGTCAATAGAACCAATTCAGAAACAAAAAAGTTAAGTGATTTGCCTTATGTACAAGCTAAGTGATTTTTTAAAGGTATATATATACTTCAAAATTATGATACTTGTTCTAATAAGGAGAGTGAACTTTTAAAATCTTGCGCTTTAATTACAAATTAGTTACTTGCAATTTTCTCCAACCAAACACTATTATTTGCCTTGCCATGGAATAAAGTAGGAAAGGAATTTCAACTACATCCAACCAAACACCCCATTAATTGGTGGACATGGCCACAAGCGGGTAGTGCATCAATGTCCTCCAATGGCTAAGGTCGTTGGTCGCCTAGTCCAATAGTGAAGTAGGTATAAATTGATCTAATATAATATATCTCTTGTAAAGCAAGTTAGGGCAATAAGCAATCTATCAATTCGACAAAATTCGATTGGTCTGATGTAGTCATCCAAAATGTTTTAATTTCTTTGGGTCGAATACATTGAGCAAACATTTTGAATTATTGAATTAGTTAGATTACCATATAAATCCGTCACTTGTAATAAATGATGAAATGAGATTCGATAGTGATATTTTTTATTATTTAAAAAGAAAGTATCTAAATTATCAATCCAACCACATAAGTCCTACATGCCGGGAATTTGGGTTAACTTACAAAGATGTGACATTTAGGATGTGTTTTAATCAAAGATGAGTGATGCGTGATGCAAAATTTAATGACAAATTCATTTGTAGAAAGACAAAAATAAAAATGAGGACGACAGAGGATCAACTCCTACTAAATATCAAGGCAGGTAGGCCCAAAACTATAAACTCAGGTTGCTTAGCTTCAATATAATAATAATAATACATCTCTACTTTAATTATATTCATTAAAAGTAATGATAAACCATGTAGTTACGATCATTATATCAAATGCCAAGGTTCAAGTTCATTAGCTAAGGACCAACCTCAGGATAATTATTACAACGATTTTTTTTTTTTTTTGATAAATTTAATTTTTCTTGTAGTGTTTAAATCATAATGACATTATTTTTACTATATTATCAAATAATGTATTTTTAATATATTAAAATGTACTTTTTGTAATGGTCCACACAATAATTTGCTATGGAACATACTATAGGTGATGTGAAATGGATCATTAAATTGTTGAGTTAATTTTTCTTAGTTGGGCTTTGTTTTCTTGTTTTTGTTATCACATCTGAAATCTAAGGTGCCCATATATATATGCCTTCATCTTTAGCCCAGTTCTTGTGTCTAAAATATGCAGAATTTTCTCACATACATATGCCAGCGGCATACCAGCTTCATCAGTCTGACAAACACTAATCATTTCATTCTAATGTTTGAATTTATTAGAACACAGATGGAGTACCATTTTGTAGCCTGTTCTGGCTTGGATTGACTATTAAGGACAAAACATCAAGATTTGATTTGGGGGTTGAGAGATCTGAATGGTGAAAACTACAATGCCATTCTTGTCTTACACAAATTATTTAATTAAAAGGGAAGGACGAAGTGACGGATATTCCATTTTAATTAGCTCTTATCCTTCACGTTCATCAAGTTTCAACCTTAGTAAAGTTGATAAGACGTTTGATTTTGTAACATATTTCAAGTTCAATTCTCAGTAAGAGTGGTCGGTCAATTATGTACAATCTAGACTGAGTTTTTCATCGGTTCTTTGTCGGTTAGGGTCACAACATTCCCAGTTTTTTGGTTAGTAGTTGCCGAATTTTTTTTCTTTTTTTATTTATTAGATGGAAACGAGAGAGAAAATTAAACTTCAAACAAAATACAATAACACGGAACATAGATACATATAAATTGACACTTACTCTATTATCCTGGAGTACTGAAGAGATGTTGGAAAGACAATTAGTTGTTATAAGTGTGCATGGTGGACAACTTAGCAAGACAATTAGTTGTTCTATTTCATTCTCCATCTATGCATATATTTACTCCACAATTCACTATTGTCTCAACTCTCATTTGCAATCAAATATAAAAATTTTCATCAGACTCTGAAATCCCATCAATTACTTCTTCTTCTTTTTTTTTAAATAAACCCATCAATTACTTAATTAATCACCCACTATAAATCACATTCAATCATTAAGATATTATGTATGTGCGTGTGTTTAATAAATATCATCTTTTGTTGGATTGCAGCTCGAAAGGTCAAGTTCAGCATCCTGCCATCGAACTCTACATACTACGCAAATATAAAGAAATAAAGTTACACTTTCGACTATAACTTTTGGCATATATAGTAGTAAGGGCTTATCCTACATCTGTGAATTATCATGTGACGGAGCTAGGTAGCTACTAGCTAGGCATATATGCACGTCCTGTGCGAATCATCAAAACGTAGCTGCAGTTGATTCCAGTAACACTACAAACAAAACGAAGCAGTTCTCATAACCTAATGCTCATCTTGTTTTTTGCATGCCTCTTTTCTGCTTGGAGCCGAGCCCTAGTAATGGTCTATGTAATATTGTAATAGCAAGCCAAACTACTTCTACGAACCCTACCTAATATTGTAACTATATACTAAAATCACTAGCTAAATTATGCCATTTAAATTTACAAATAATGCAAAAATATTATACTATGGCTTGGAGGGCTGAATAAACATCTAAACGTAGAGCTTATTACTACTCAAATATAAGAAAATAAAATTACACATTTATAACTAGTTATAAGTACTTTTGGCGTAGTGTAAATACTTATCTTGACAAACGGTATCAGAAATGTTACCCTCGACCCGAAAATCAGATGTACAGTACGGTCATCACAAAATAAATGAAACAAAGAAAGCGGAAAGGATGGGTGAAGGAATAATTGAATTGGAGCAAATAGTAGGGAGTAAAGATGAGAAGGGACACAATTCAGAAGGAATAAAAGTACAGATCAGAGGCATTGGATTCCTTTAATTTCCAGCAGATAGTAAGATTTAGTAACCTGACAAACACCAAAGTGTGAACTTGACTAGACACTTTTTAAAATATGCATATGCTCCTGTCTCCTTCCTGCACATGATGAACAACATAATATAATTAAACTAAACATATATATGCATGAAATTTAAATTTCGTAAGTTTTACTGTGTTTTTTTTTTTTTTTTGCATTCAATTCTGCTTATCACAAAACAACACATTTCCCTATTATTCCCTTTCATATGCAAACCGTACCCAGATCCCCATTCACAATAATATAAACATCAATCAATACAATGTAACATATAACCTAGTAAATGGAGTGACATTTCAACTGATCAAATACATACAAACGTTTTTATCATCAAAAGGTATAGTAGTGAGGCTATAGGCTGATTTTGTCTTTTGCTGTGGCTGTATGTGACGCTAAAAACCAACCTGCAGAGGGGCGGGAATGAAAGGTTACAATCAATCACTAAACGCAAACAGAAAAACTGAATTAACTAATCCAAGTAATCATCATCAAAATCTTGTCTTAAGTCCTAGGTAATCATTCCTATCGTGACCTTAATTAATTCGACAAAATATTTGGCCGGCTCAAACGGATTCTCTAACCTTTTCTTCCCCGTCATGCACCAATATCGTCTCTTTCCTTGGATGTCTAGTTGAGTACGTAAAGTTCAGCCAAAAATTATAATTTATTAACACTCATACATATTAGAAAAAGAAATAGGTTAGTCTGCAAATGGAATTAGGAAGCTATTAGGGTTTGAAGAATGACGTGTGGAATATGAAACTTGGGAGCGAGGATAAACAAGTATTGTCATATGATTGGTCAAAGAATGTAAGCCCTACTATACAACCATAAATATATTATAGTAATGGAAAAAATCCAGCAGCAGAATATTATTTTAATGTAATTTATTGGTCGTGTGGTCCTTGAAGCTTGTAACTACGTGCAGCAGCCAGCAAGGATAATGTATGATGTATCCACCAGATACTATTGGCCTGGTTAACTAAATAATTATCCCACGAGGCCACGAGAATTATACAAACAAAAACGTCAAATTCCATTTGTACGCTCACCAATAGCCAACAAGTAGATGAATATAGGGAACTTCTTAGTTTCTTTAACTGTAAATAACACTATATTCATAAAACACTAGCCAAATTAGTGAGACAGTTTGATTTGGTACCAACAATGTTCTAAGTTGGACTCCATATTTGAGCTGTCTATGATTTGAACCGATCAATTATGGATAACACTAACTGGTTTACCTTCTTGTGAGTTTTTACCAGTTAGGATTACAAAATAGACTTTACTTTGCTTAGAGTAAACATTCAGCTAGCGACTGACTGAGGGGTTTCTGTAAATGAAAATAATACTATGTTGTTAATTAACATCTAGTCTTCAACAATGATACAATATAATGCATTATGCATCTCCTCCCCCACCCACCCACCCATCCTAGCCTAGCTATATAAATATGTGTGTGTATAGAAGAAATATTGATTTGTGTGTATATATACTAAGAAAAGGGACACAACACACAAGGCATATGATAACAAGCATCATCTGTAGCTCATAAATCTTCCTCCTTTAGTGAAGAGACATCAAAGTACTATGAAAGCAGACCTAAGAGGGAACCCAACATCCTTTCTTTTCCAAAACCCTAACCTTTTCGTCGCCAGCTCTCAACCCTCCTCTGATCTCACAGGCGCACTCAGGGGATGCAGCAGTCTTGGCAGCCTTGACGGAGCGTGCACAGAGAAGCTGTTACTTCACTGCGCAAGTGCACTGGAGGCCAATGACGTCACCCTGGCTCAGCAGGTGATGTGGGTGCTCAATAACGTCGCTTCACCCACGGGTGACCCTAACCAAAGGCTCACTTCTTGGTTCTTGAGGGCCTTGGTTTCCAGGGCGTCTAGGGTTTGCCCTAATGCTCCGGTCACCGGTTTCGGGGGCGGCAATGGCGTTCACACTAGGCTGATGACTGTGACTGAGCTTGCAGGGTATGTGGATGTGATTCCTTGGCATAGATTTGGGTTTTGTGCGGCAAATAGTGAAATTTTAAGGGCGGTTCAAGGGCAAAATAGGGTTCATATATTGGATTTTAGTATTACTCATTGTATGCAATGGCCTACTCTTATAGACGCCTTGGCTAAGCGCCCTGAAGGCCCACCTTTTTTAAGAATATCAGTCATGTCTGGGCGGCCGCCTGTCCCGCCCTTGCTTAATGCTTCATGTGAACAGCTCGGTGTTCGTCTCGCGAACTTCGCAAAGTTCAGAGACGTGCCGTTTGAGTTCAATGTGATCGGATCAGAATCAGACTATATCCACCAAGAATTCCCGGATTTTCACCACAATTTCATCCTTTCTTGTCTCACCCCTTCCTGTCTGAATCTCAGGCCCGACGAGGTTTTAGCAGTGAACTGCCAGAACTGGCTGCGATATCTCCCCTCTCGCGACACTTTCATCGACGCAATCAAAGGTTTGAACCCCAGCATCGTCACCATAGTCGACGAGGATTGCGATCTGGGCGGTTCCAGCTTAGTTTCGAGAATCACGACATGTTTTAACTACCTATGGATCCCCTTTGACGCCCTGGAAACATTCCTGCCGAAAGACAGCCCGCAGAGAATCGAGTACGAGGCGGACATCGGACACAAAATCGAGAACATCATCGGATTCGAAGGGGATCAGAGGATAGAACGGTTAGAATCCGGGATGAAATTATCGCAGAGGATGAAAAACAACGGGTTCCTCAGCGCCCCGTTTTGCGAGGACACAATTAGAGAAGTTAAGAGTTTGTTAGATGAACATGCGAGCGGTTGGGGAATGAAGGTAGAGGACGAGATGTTGGTTTTGACATGGAAAGGGCACAGTGCAGTTTATGCGACGACTTGGGTCGTCTCACCTCAAACTCAAGTCGACATTGAAATCAAAGATTAGGGATAGTAATTAATGGCAGGATTAATGTAATAAAGTTCGATCTTGAATTAGGTTAAACTGGACAACATGGGTAATTAGTTAGGGTGTCATTGTATGTGGTCCATTGAGAAGAGAAGAAGAGGACAATAACAGATATGGGATGTGTTTTCTTAATCAAAATTCTGCGTTTCAAAGGAGACAAGAAGAACATATGACTGTAGTTGGAGAATGGGTTGGTTTCACTTTTTGGATTTGGTTATAGCTGTAAGGCAAGGAAAGAAATGTAAATAATGCTCCTTTAGATTCCCATACTTTTGTATGTATGTATGTTCAACCTTTTCTGGCGATCAATTATTTTTCCAAGATGATATTCTGATCTTTTTGGTTTTCTGATTGAAATTATGACGTAGAAAGAAAATGAATAAATGACATGGTGTTGCAAATTTGGGCTTGGAATCTTGCTTGTGAAATTCGTAGACTGGCCCAACACAGTTCTCCACTTTTGGGTTTTCTTTCAAAGGCCCGGAAAGGCATGATCTTTAAAGGAAGATTTCAAAGGTGAGAAATCATAGGTAAACGATACTAGATTGTCTTATAACTAACTATACTTAAACTAAGAAAGTCAAACGGTAGTTTTTATGGAGAATTCGAATATAAAACTTTGTAGTTACTAAGTCAATTGCCCAATCAACCGGTTGAAATATTACTTATTTTCAAATACCTTTTTTATTCACTTAAAAAGGATTAACTTTAAAATTTTTAACTTTTTTCAAGTGTAGGGAAAATTTCATAAATTTAGACAACCACGAACACTTGTTGTCAATCTAGTTACCTAAAATGCTGAATAAGCTTTGTTAATGGTCAATATTACCGATCACTTTCCAGTTTCAATTAGCTGCCAGAAACATTTTTATATGCATTATTTAAAAAAAAAATCTTTGAAGTGTTCAAAAAATTTATTATAAACCACAACTTAAAATTTAGACAAAAGTACATTTTCTTACCACTTTTCAACAATCAAAATTTACAATTTTTTTCTAAATGTGCATGATTCATCTCATATTCACATCCGCGCTAAACCCAAGACTAAATGTTGTGGTGCATTATTTTATTCAGTAAGATTTAAAAAACTGGGCTAGAGTGGCATGATATGATGGCCCTGAAAAGGTTCAGCAATCTCAAAGAAGAACATGCCACCCATTTCTCCAGGACAGGGCTCCAAACTTCACTGCATCTTCTAGGGAATGAAGGGAGAAATGTGGAATGAATGAATATATTAAACACCATATCACGTGCGCTGGTGACCAACTACTAATTTTCTTTTCTTCTTGTCTTGAATTTTCTTGATTTTCCGATCCGGTAACCCTCCCTATCCGAGAGCCGTCACCACACCTCATCACGTGCCCATCCTCGGACTTGTACTGTTTTTCACCAAATTAAACTATTCCTAGTTTTCATACCAAGGAAAGTTAATTTCATTAGAGTCGAGAACTTTGAACCAAACGAGGCATTTTTTTCTCATCTTCAACCCTAAACAAACATTTTAAATATATTAAACTAAGCTATAAACGAAAGCCTAGTTTTATTTCTTATCTTTCGAGAAATAAGATGTTGGATTTGATCTTTCAGGCATCCGTCCAACAATTTTCTTAGTGACCTAATGTTGAATTTAACTATTCACCAATTTCCGCCCAACAGAAAGGAACATTTATAATAGATTTAATCGAAACTCGAGTTTGTTAAATACTAGTGTATGTATAGTCACTGAAATTTTGTTATGCACCGGAATAAGATTTGAACTTGACGGTAATAATGTGTTACCGGTATGTATTTGAGTACTATTTGAATATAATGTTGATACAATGTTTTGGTATTTGAGTACAATATTGAGTGCAGTGCTCAGTGTACAAAATGAGTTCAGAGTGTTTTTGTCTAAGTTCAAGTGTCGTAAAAAGTGTCGTCCTTCTACTTTGCGTTGTGAGTCCTTTTATTCCCTTCAGCTCAGTAATGGGTCATCAATGCTGAGGAGCTGAACGTTGGTCATCAATACTGAGGAGCTGAACGTTGGGCATCAATGCTGAGGAGTTGAACCGTTGGTCATGCTGAGGAGCTGAGGAGCCGTTGAGCATTGATGCTGAGGAGTGAAGTGTTGAACAGTTGGTTGAACGTCCGTTGCCTTGCCTCTGGGTCCTGCCACTGGTTCCGGGTCGGGTGCTGCTAGCCTGATTACTCTGTTACCAGTCCCCCCACTCCCTAGCCAACGAGAGTGGTTGAGGTGGTTTGGGAGTAATAACCAGTGTAAAAATTGTTTATGTTTGTATTTTTTTTTCGTTGCATCCTCGGCACGAGGCAAGGCCCCGTGCTGAGGTGTGACCTCGGCGGCCGAGGTCGCGTGACTTCGGCCATGTGAGGTCACTATGCACGACCTCGGCCAGCGCCGAGGTCACACGTTTTTTTTTTTTTTTTTTTTGCTCAGGGCTCTTGCGTGAGTTCACTTCAACCATCTGTAAGCTCGGTCAAAGGTCAGCTCTCCCGTCAGGTAGCTAGCGAGATCGGATCTCGTGCCAACCCTAAGGGAATAGAGTTATTTTATTTGTTATCATTTTGTGGCCGAGGTGCGGGACCTCGGTCATAGTGGCCGAGGCACGGGGCCTCGACCATGGGCGAGGTGATGACCTCGGCCAAAATTAACCGAGGTGAGGACCTCGGCAAAAATTGGCTGAGGTGACGACCTCGACCCAAATTGGCCGAGGTGATGACCTCGACATATTTATTGGTGACGCTGCTCGGGGAGGTGACGCCACTCACCGCTTGAGGAGGTGATGCTGCTTGAGGAGGTGAAGTTGCTCGAGGAGGTGACACCACTCACCGCTCGAAGAGGTGATGCTGCTCGAGGTGGTGACTCTGCTCGAGGTGGTGACGCCGCTCGAGCAGGTGACGCCGCTCGAGCAGGTGACGCTGCTCGAGGTGGTGACGCTGTTCGAGGTGGTGACGCTGTTCGAGGTGGTGATGCTGCTCGAGGTGGTGACACTGCTCGTGGAGGTGACGCCACTTGAGGAGGTGACACCACTTGATGAGGTGACGCTGCGTGAGGAGCAGCGCCACTTGATGAGGTAACACCAGCTTGATAAGGTGACACCCGCTTGATGAGGTGACGCTGCTTGAGGAGCAGCGCCACTTGATGAGGTGACACTAGCTTGATGAGGTGACACCCGCTTGATGAGGTGATGCTGCTTCAGGAGCAGCGCCACTTGATGAGGTGACGCTGCTTGAAGAGCAACGCCATTTGATAAGGTGACGCTACTTGAGGAGCAGCGCCACTTGATGAGGTGACGCTGCTTATCATTAAGATACGCCATAGTTTGAAGTTATACGAGCCCAAAGTTAACATAATGTATGCACTCCCCCTTTGGAAATGGTGAATCATGATTCATGAATGCATTTTTACAGGCTTGGGGTGATGAAGAAATTGCAGGGCGTGGGCGTGGTGTAGCTGGTAAAAGTGAATGCATTTTTACAGGCTTGTGGTGATGAAGAAATGGCAGTGCATGAGTAGTGTAGTTGGTAGCAGTGAAGGCAGTTCTTTTTTTTTTTTTTTTTTTTTTTTTTTTTTTTTTTTTACCGTATATATGTAAAAGAGTGAAAAATTCAAATTGATCAATGATCTTTTATAACTTTGTTTAAACAAATTAATAACTTGATGTTACTCGGTAACAAAATCTCTAGTATAAGAATGGAAGGTTGGATTGTAGGAAATGCTTCTTTTACTCACAAATAGTTTATATTGTCACCTGACATGTCATATAGGGCACGATGCACTAATACAGTGGCTTTAGTAAATAATGTCAACGATCAACCAATCCCCTCTACTCTCTGCCACCAGTGCCCTATGTACTATGCTACTAGCTTAACCGGTGTTTGGTTGACAAATAACGTGCATTTCAATCAAAAGTTTTGGACTTGGAGAAGGGTGAACTCATAGTTTTGGCCTCTCAGAGCAAGCGGGACTAGTCAGGTAGACATGGACCGTTAAATAGACGGAGATTTCAATTAATGCGACTATGTTTTGGAAAAGCTATCTCGAATGGAGTATGATGGGTTGAGCATTGGCGGTGTTGCAATTAATTTTTGGCCCAAGCAGTCGGTCCATGTTCATTTTAGTCTAAAATAGACTAAAATCCTACAAATATAATCCAAACAAGACTTGATTGGATTAGTTTTATAAATTTTTTTTTCCTGAGTACTATTGACTCGAGAGCCAATATAGTAGCGGGTGCCACTAAACTACAAAGTCTTTGACAATTTCATAAACTATTGTAACAATATTTTTGGAAGAACTGTCTTATTATTGTAACAATATTTTCGAAAGAATTGTCTTAACAAATCTAAACCAGACGCGATTAAATTAATTTTATTTTGAAACACATTGTTTTGAATGGTTGAAAGAAATGGCACGGCTTGGCCGTACAAGGTGCCTGCAATGAAATTTACCATCGACAACACAGTACACAATACAATTGATTAATAGGGCCAGTGGGAGGTTTTTTTTTTTTTTTTTTTTTTTTTTTTTTTTTTTTTTTTTTTTTGAAAACAAGGGGCAGTGGGGTTTTAAATTGAGGTATGGTCACTTGTTCAGTACATCCCCATGCCATAAAGCTAAAGTTGTTCTCCCCAAGCAAAGCATTTACAGTGATAGTGAGTTTGATGGTTCAATGTTTCATAGATATTTTATCGTATCATATATGTATGAGGTACAGTACTATATATAATCACCTACTCGTGTACAAATTAAATTAAAACATCTTAATAGTCACGCTCGTGGTTGACTGGTTGATATGATGTTGCTAATAATCTTTTAACATACTGTTATTTTTTTATTAGTAATTATCATAACAATAATATAAATTTAATATATAATGTGTTCACCCATGCAATCTTCATGTTCAATATGTGCCAGCTCATTTGGAGGGACTTGATGGGATACATAATGCATATACTATAATTACTGATCACTTATGACCTTTTAATAGTGGTGCACTTCTTCAGGTAAGTAGACCATATCAGGATGAACAAGCTAAGTAGCATATTAAGCGTCCTCCCAGTTATTATACTCATCTGAATCTTATGAATACCTACACGTGGTACAATCGACCTGACTGACCTAAATCTGAGCGCCACATGTCTCCGTTAGTGAGAATTTTGACATTTACTTCCAAGCTTAGCCTTATAAAAAGTTCGGTCGCTCTATAAGTAAACCCTTGCAACTCACTTTCCTTTATAATTTCTCAATAGACTTATATTACATATAGTTTGTGACAAAATACACTTATTAATTATATCATACATATTTGTTAATGAAGCATGATGATAATAAGGCAACTTTTTTAAGGCTAAGTGGGAGACAGCCCCATCTAATCTAAACCAAATAAAGCAAAATTCCTTGATCCATCATTCATAAATAAAGGAAGTGAATATAAAAAATAAAATAAAAATCCGTAAAAATGGGGATGAATTTTAGATAAAAATTGAGTTTAAATATTTAAATTTAAAGATGGGGAAAGGCATCGAGTATGGCTGACATATCCCAGCTGGCACTACCGTCACCAAAGTAAATCCAAATTCATTGAGCCAGACAAATGGCCCCACCCCATCATTCCCTAGGCCACCATATCCCCCCTATCCAACTCGCATTTTCCTTACAATTGTTTCAACTGCGCATTTAAAAAAAAAATAATTTGATTGGGTTATATAAAAAATTTTGTAAACTCACTTTAAAAGTCAGGTAATTGCGTCAATTTAATTGTGATATTTAATAAATTAAGCTGTGCATTTCTACTCATAAGGAGTCATTTCAAATCTAAACTGTCAATGTTTATCGCGTGTCGAATCACACCCTACCACTGAAAATAAGTGACTTCTCATCCACAAAATTAATATTTTGGTGACATTTTTTAATAGTGAAACATGACATCACTATTAGAAAGTAAATTAAAAAAGTTCTATATAACAAAATTTAAATTTATTTTAAGTACAAGAATTATATTTAACTTCTTTGCCACCTATTTTGGGGCAAAAATTAATGAAATTGAACATGGCGAGTAGGTTGGTTTTTGTACACGCCAAAACAGAGAGAGATGAGAATTGAGAAGGAATCATGCAAGCTAGCAAGCAAAAGCAAGGGAAGGGCAAAAGAGGACTCCTCTTTTTTATATTTAAACAGCAAATGGCAGTGACAGCTGGAAGGTACAGTGACCAGCTGTAGCGCACCACGTGTTCCCTTATAATTGGCTCCGACGTAGGCTCAGCCTTATCCAACAGTGACTATACGCACTGTGTGTACCCCCACACCAGAGGACCCGCTTTTCAATCCACCCAACCCGTTTTTTTTCAACGGCTATAATATTCGATTTTCTCAGTCCCACGTGGCACTTTGCAGGCTGACGTGGCACTGTGGCTTCCCTCTTAAGCCAATCGCCTCCACTGGCTATAAAATCCCACTCACCGTCGCAGAGTATTTTGCAGAGAAGAAGCTTCACTTGGCTCCATCTCCCCCCCTCTCTCTCTCTCTCTATAATGGCGTTTTCGCGTGTTGAAATCTTTGGGTTTTTCTGTGTTGGGGTTTTAATGGTGGGTCTGACCAGCGCCGCCACGGCGAGATTTGACGACCTTTTTCAGCCCACCTCGGCGACTGACCATTTACTCGTTGAGGGAGATGTTCTCAGGATGAAGCTCGATAGCTTTTCCGGTACCGATCGTGACGTTTCTCTATGGTTTGATGATCTTCCAGTGTTTTGATTAAGTTCCGGCCGGCGAAATACCGGTTTTGTGTTCGCCGGCGGTTTAATCAGTACTGGGAGTTTTAAAATTGTATTCGATCTTTGACCATTAATCTAACTAGATGTTATTATTTGGAATTTCAGGCGCTGGGTTTCAATCCAAGAGTAAATATATGTTCGGAAAAGTCACTGCTCAAATCAAGCTTGTTGAGGGTGATTCAGCCGGAACTGTTACCGCCTTCTATGTAAGCTTCTTATCTTCAAATTCTATGGAACCCCATTTATCACAAATTCATTCATTGCATATATAAAAAAATTTCTCAGAGCAGAGTATTTAAACGCTGCCATAATTTTTAGACACGTTAGCGTGATTAATTTCTGCAATAACTTTCACAACTACTGAAAGTCTGATCTTTTTAAAAATTATTTGTTTGGTTTTGAATTGCAGATGTCATCGGATGGGCCAAAGCACCATGAATTTGATTTTGAGTTTCTGGGTAACACTTCCGGTGAACCCTATCTGGTTCAAACAAATGTGTACGTCAATGGCGTGGGCAACCGGGAAGAAAGAGTGAATCTTTGGTTTGACCCAACTAAGGACTTCCATCGCTACTCCATTGTCTGGACTAGTCGCAAAGTTCTGTGAGTATTCCTATTAAAATATCTTATTTGATTAATTATTGTTTAGATTAAACAAAATAGTGTGACGTAAATTATAAAAATGAATGCCCATTCAAACTCCAAAACTCACCCCCCCCCCCCAAAAGAAGAGCAGATTCTTTCCTTGACATGCTAAAAAATGGGGTCCCCATGCATTATTATCCAAAAATGTCTTTTCTTGATTCAACTAATTAATTAGTGTGTTAATATGTTTAATAACAATGTTTTATGCATGATTAATTATTTTCCAGGTTTGTGGTGGATGACACGCCGATCAGAGTGCACTCTAATCTGGAGGCGAAGGGTATTCCGTTCCCGCGCGACCAAGCCATGGGGGTTTACAGCTCGATATGGAACGCCGACGATTGGGCCACGCAAGGGGGGCGCGTTAAGACCGACTGGAGCCACGCGCCGTTCGTTGCGTCCTACACCGGCTTCGAGATCGACGCGTGTGAATGCGCCGCCGCCAACACCAACGCCGCCGCGAATTATACGAGCCAGTGTAGCAGTAGTAACGAGAAGCGGTTCTGGTGGGACGAGCCGACGGTGTCGGAGCTGAGCGTGCACCAGAGCCACCAGCTCATATGGGTTCGGGCTAACCATATGGTGTACAATTATTGCGCCGATACCGCTAGATTCCCGGTTGCGCCGGTGGAGTGTCAGCACCACCGCGCCTAGGCTGCCGTACGGCTCGGCTCAATCGTTATCCGTTGTAAAAACAACATAAGGATTTAGACATGTTCTCCATGTTACATATTTTTGTTCCACCTCGTAGTTTGTAAACTATCGTCTCTTTATCAATGCTACTAAAATTAATGAAAAATAGCCTCGAAACTTAACGTAGTTGGTTTGTCATCTGACTTGAAGTCATGACGAAATGCGACAATATAGGGGGTTCGAGTTCTACTGAAAACATGTATGAAAAAAAGACCTAAGAAAAAGTTTGGATTGGATATTGTGCGCAAAAAAAAAAAAAACTAAAATCTAACTAATAGGCTGGTTGCGCGACTGCAGTTTACCTCCACAATCATTTTAGGGGTAGGGTCTTATGAGTTAAGAATTTGTATAGTGAAATTGAGATCAACTAAGTTTAAAAAATAGTTAATGACCGTTTTGATCCATTACCTATAACGAAATTTCAAATTTAGGGGTAGAATCTTATGGATTTAGAATTTTAAATACTAACATATAGTGAAAAAGTAAGGTATTATGAAGGTTGAAGCTACGGATCATATGCTGACTAAGTCGAAACTCAACTTGAAGGAGGTGATAGGACTTGAGAATATTGGTACAATGAACCCACATTAGTCAATTTTATCAAAAGTGCGACGGTGCTATTATGTTCTGTAGGTAGATTAAGGATTTATGGGGTTATCAAATAGTTAATTGTGAATGTGATGATTGTCACATACCCCAGACCACAAACACAATTATTGCGACAACGACAATTACTTTTTTGAAAGCCTAGCCTAGGCTCTACTACTGAAATCACCTCGTGACTTGTGGGTAGCGGCTTCACGCAACTATAAGACTTCGAAACTTATAAAGATCTGAATTGTATATATAGGTTCATTGGGAGAATAAATTTTAAGTAAAACATAGAGATTATTTTGATCTATTGATCTAAATCGGAGTAATATTAAATTTTTAAATATTACTCTGTATAAAATTAAAATTTTTTATTTTTTAAATTATAAATGTTATAAATTTTTATTATATTTTAGATGTAGCTTATGGTTTCCACCGTCGAACACAATGACTAATCCTCTCGCTGGATTGTAGGCACCTCTATGGCAAATTATGTTGTGGACCCAGGTCCACCTTGCAAGGTGGACCTGGGTTCAAAACTACGTCGTTTTTGTCTCTTTTTTTTTTAATTAGTAATCATATTGCTGAATATAGAGTTGTACAAAAATGTGTGAATATAGAGGTTTCAAAGTGTGAATGTAGAGTATAGGAATAGTGAATGTAGAATTGCCCAGAAATGTGTGAATGTGGAGGTTTCAAATTGTGAATATAGAGTATAGAAATCGTGAATGTAGAGTTATGCATGTGTGAATCTGTAATAGAGTTAAGAAGTTCTAGCAACTTGTAGCCCTGTAATGTGTGAATGTGAAGTTCTCAAGTTGTGAATATAGAGTATATGATCTGTAAATATAGAGTTTTGAATGTCTGAATGCATAACAATGGTAATATAATTACTAAACATATAATCTTGTAATGTGTGAATGTGGAGTTTACAAAGTGTGAATGTAGAGTATCATATAATCCTGTAATGTGTGAATGTGGAGTTTACAAAGTGTGAATGTAGAATATAGTGTATGTGAATGTAGAGTTTACAAAGTGTGAATGTAGAGTATAGTGTATGTGAATGTAGACCCAGGTCCACCTTGCAAGGTGGACCTGGGTCCACGGCATAACAATTGCCCAACTCTATTAGGTGGGACAACTGGAGATTTAAGACTGCTCCATACCCAAAGCCAGGATAAATATTATAAATTTTTATTCTTTAAATTAGCATAATATATTTTGGATATCCCC
The DNA here is from genome assembly GCF_003576645.1 of Ipomoea triloba. Lineage (NCBI taxonomy): Eukaryota > Viridiplantae > Streptophyta > Magnoliopsida > Solanales > Convolvulaceae > Ipomoea > Ipomoea triloba. Next base: position 3,272,451 of record NC_044926.1, on the reverse strand, counting down.
TTTGTTTGCATGACCTCATTGTTCCAACCTTGGGCCATACTTGTAGACTTTTGGGTCAGTATCTTGCCCATGCTCAACCAATAATGTACGTAATTAGGTAAATTCAAAAACCAATTAATTGAAAGGGTTAGCACCAATAACTCTGCATGGGGACGTCTTAACTTAACCACCGCAACCAGCTGTCCCTCCGCCTTTGGTGGCAAACGTCTATCATCCCCAAACATCTACCAAGAAACAAAAAACAGGCAATCTGACAAAGGTACGTACTAGGAAGAGGACATCTTGGAATACAGTTGTGCTGTGGGGTTTCAATCTGGACCACCCCGACCTGGTTAACGACATTCCTATTACCATTGGCTCAGAGTGGATGAATTGAAGATGTGATTCCCAATCCAAAAGCCTTGAACTCAGTTACCATCTTTAAGGAAAAGTGAGCTATCTGAAAGAAAGGCTTAATTAGGTTTTGAGTAGAGTTCTACATATCAAGATATACAGATACTGAAATCTTATAATTGTATTAGCAGTTTGCTTACTAACTGTTTCAGATTGCAGAATTGAAATTTTATAATTGTATTAGTAGTTCGCTTACTAACTGTTTAGATTCCAGAATTAGCTTCCAGAATTAGCACTAAAACATGGTTTGTACAACTAAACCCAAACCTAGACAGGCCGTACAATACCGACCCATATATATATATATATATAACCCCCAACCAATGTCATGGGGGCTAATGAACTGCTGGTGGTGTGTGTAGTACTCATCTAACCCAAGCTGCATGATTAAGTCGGTTTGGTGGATAAATTCATCACAGTGGACCCTGCAGATTCAGTGGCTTATATGTTTATGTTCATTGCAGACAAATCTAACTACCCTAATAGTTCTGCACAATGCATGTCAATGTCTGCTCTAACATTATTAGTTGCCTATAATAATACAACGAACCCACTGTGACCAGAAAACTGACATCTCACCTTCTAACAAAGCCATCTTTTGTTTTCCAATCCAGCTTGCATTGCATGCTCTTTATCCTTGTTTACATGCATCCTATCAGCTGTGAAATTTGTGTTTTGACTGAATAAAATAAAGAGAACTACAAACAACAACGTACGTGGTAAAAACAACTCAAGATCAAAAGTTGCCGACACTCCACTACCAAACATTGACAATTGAGTTGCCATGGCTGAAAATAATGTTTTGTTTCCATATGTTGATGGGCTTTTCTGAAAAAGTGGGTATGTGTGTGGGGAGAAGTTTGGATTTATTGGGCGGTGAATGGACAGGGTATGGGTAGGTTGAACGTGGAAGCCATGTAAAATATGATTCCAAAATATTAGTCTTTTTATATAATAATAATAATAATAATAATAATAATAATAATAATAATAATAATAATATTTCTATTAAACTCAGTTGTTTCAATCAATTACTTTAAAAGTTTTGCTTTAATATCAATGTGGGGTTTGAATATCATTAGGAACTTGTGAGCTTAACTGACCAAATGAGATGAAAATACTTTGTGTGCAAAAGTGTAAAAAAGAGCTAGTTTAATTAACTCTTGGGCAAGAGCTTAGGATTACTTTAGTTAAACTGGAATACTTAAATGTATTTAAAAAATAGTAATAAGAGAGACAAAGAGTAGGGGTGTATTGGGCTGTGGAGTGTGGAAGAATTGAAATTGGGCCACGAGAGAAACAGTTTTAATGTTTCAAATGGATTGAATGCATATATGGAACAGTATTTCCTAATTTTGAAAAGTCAGACCGTCATAAAGCATAAAATAAATGCCACACTTGAAGAGAGTTATGTCTACTGTGTAGTTATTCTTGCCAGCTAACAATCTACCGTTCTACCACATTTGGCACCTCCCCAAAAATTTAATTTAGATTTGAGCTAACCATTTTGATTTTTGTCTAATTTTGTTAGACTGTGAAGTATATTAATTCCGATTTTTTTTTCCAATTCTAAAATTTTAGACTATCAAACTTATTAAGCAAATTTAACCAAAATTTCTGATATTTTAATATTAAAATTCTAAACTTTCAATTTCAACAAATTAACAGATTTTACATTAATAAATTTAATCTTAATTATTATTTATTTAAACAGTCAACACATTTGTCATTTAATCTAAACAAATATGTAATGAGGTGCTCTTCAAAAAAAAATAAAAAATGTAATGAGGTGAGGTGAGAAGGAATATCCCCATTCTCGTTCCATTTCCCGTACCCCTTAATTTCTCAATTTCCATCCCCGTTAGGGCAGGGATCAAAGATCTCAGCTCCGTCAAAAAATGGAGAAAATTATCATCTTTAGACATGCATCTTACTTTTAGAGGCATAGAGAATAACGTATATATATACTACTTTTTGCAGCTTAGAAATATATGCCTATAGAAGCCCTTGATCTTTTTTCTCTTACTATATATAGTAATAATATAGTATTGTGATTTGTGAACTACTTTACTTGTTGACTTGGACTTTATTGTCTTCTCTATATTCAGTAAATAGGTCAATTTCGCAATCACTATTCTAAATTAAATATCCAACGTGTGTCATGATCGACCTAAGCCATTAGCCAACTACTATCAATCTGTTACGATGGCAGATCAAGGCTTAAGAAGTAATGACCATCAACAAATGGAAGATATGCAAGATCAACAAGAATATTATCAGCAGAGTGAATCGAGCCGTGACGAGAGAAGATTGCGACGATCCACTCGCAACATAAGGAAAGCAGGGAACCAAGATTACCACTATTATTAGAAAATAGCCTGCATATCAATAATTACCATTTTCATGTTTATTTACCATATTCTAAAGCTGAAATTAGGGAAAGAGCGGTTAGGCTAAATGGTATTTAAGAAACCTCTTTGTATGGTTAATGGCATGGCATAATAAGAAGTTTATTTTCTTTTATATTGGAGTTTTTGTCAATGACTCGAATACAGACTCGGAGCTAGAAATCTGCTCGAAAGATTTCTCTCGTTGCATGTTCTACATGTAACATTGGTGCTTTCATGGCTGAACAAAATCCTTCCGACTCCACCGATATGTCCATGACGGACATCCGTAACCAAATGGAACAACAATCCGTGGCAAACACCCAGCTCACTATCACAATTCACAACCTTGCGCAGACAGTGCAAGCATTGGCCTTATCCGTAGAAGACATCAGACAAGGTTTGCAGAGGCTGCCACAACATCCTATACAGCAGGGGCAATCATCCCAATTTCCACCACCATCTAACAGTTCTCCTGGTATTCCACCACCATCTCACCGTTCTCCTGGTAGTTCTCCTGGTATTCCACCACCATCTCACCGTTCTCCTGGTATGTCCAACACTCAAGTTCCGTCCCAACATATCAATGGCTTACGATTAGAACTCCAAGTTCCGTCCCAACATATCAATGGCTTACGATTAGAACTCCTTAAGTTCAATGGTATAGACCCTTATGGATGGCTGTTTAAGATTAATGAATATTATGAGTTTTACGGTATCTCTGACATATATCGAGTGCAAATTGCGTCATTTGCGATGGAAGACGATGCATCAGAATGGTATTGTTGGTTGAAAACCAACCAGTTATTAGGTACTTGGGAAGATTTCATGGATAAAATTAAACTTCGTTTTGGGCCATCACAACTCGTGGATTATCAAGGACAACTCTCCAAACTTACTCAGACGAGCACAGTTGCAGACTATCGCGCAAGCTTTGAGCGATTGTTAAATAAGGTGTCGGGCATATCTGAAGCTGTCCTTATTTCAATGTTTATTGCAGGATTAAAACATGAGTTACAGCAAGACTTACTGTTGGCCAAACCTATGTCCCTGGAGGAAGCTTTTTCCCTAGCAAAAACATATGAAAGCAAATATGAGTTGTTACTCTCTACACCAAAATGGGCTTCTCGTCCAACTGCAGTTTCTATTCCGCATCGCCCATATTCCAATCATCACCCTCCTATACGCCCAACCACTGTCACCATGCCTCAACCACCCCAACGCCCAAGCCCCACGACAACCACTGGACGTCCTATTCCCGACCTTCCGGTTAGACGTCTATCGGCCGCGGAAATAAGAGATAAACGAAGCAAGGGATTATGTTATAATTGCGATCAAAAATGGTCAAATTCTCATCGATGTCAAAGTAGATTTTTAATGTTATTAGGAATGGAAGAAGATGACCAAGTCTGTCAGGAAGAAGTGACACCACAAGATGACCAGTTCACAGAGGCTATACTCATCACAGCAGATATTTCTACTCTGAACTCACTGTCTGGAATGAATACACCAAGGTCTCTTCGTTTATGGGGTGATATTCACGGTCAAAGGATACGGTCTCTTCGTTTATGGGGTGATATTCACGGTCAAAGGATACAGATTTTGGTTGATGGAGGAAGCACTCACAATTTTATCCAACCATCAGTTGCAGAAAAATTGCACCTCCCTACCAAAACCATTGAAAAATTCAAAGAAAAATTGCACCTCCCTACCAAAACCATTGAAAAATTCAATGTATATATTGGAAATGGCGACTCCCTTCATTGTAGAGTTCGTTGTCCTCAAGTCCCAATTCAGATGCAAGGTACAATATTTCCTATCGACCTTTTTGTGTTACCAATTCAAGGTCCCGATGTTGTTTTAGGGGTACAATGGCTACAGCAGTTGGGGAAGATAACTCATGACTATGCTCAGCTCTCTATGGAATTCTTATGGAATGGACAACCTATTTGTCTAAAGGGGGATCATGCGAGATCATTACAGCAAATCACTTTCAATCAACTTCAAGCAATAACAGAGTCAAAGAATCTTGAAGAACTCTATGAGCTATTTTACATAGCGTCCACAGAAAACGAAGAGCTTCCGGATACCACTCTCTCTATGGAGTTTGAGTTACCTCAAGGCATTCCAAATGAAGCAGCATAATTGATATTGAGCTTCAGCACCATTTTTCAACCTCCTCGAGATTTGCCACCACATCGTGACTTAGATCACAGGATCCATTTGCTACCCGGTTCTAAACCAGTTAATGTTCGTCCATATCGCTATCCCCACTTCCAAAAATCAGAAATAGAGAAGCTAGTAAAGGACATGCTGCAGCAAGGCTTAATCCGACCAAGCCAAAGTCCATTTTCTTCTCCTGTTTTACTAGTCAAAAAAAAGGATGGGACATACCGTTTTTGCGTAGATTATCGAGCACTAAATGTTGTCACCATCCGTGACAATTTTCCCATCCCAACAATTGATGAGTTATTTGATGAGCTAGGTGGCGCTTCACTATTTTCAAAGTTAGATCTCAGGGCAGGGTATCATCAAATTCGGATTCATAACCAAGACATCTATAAGACCGCATTCCGAACTCATGAGGGCCATTATGAGTTTGTGGTTATGCCGTTTGGGCTTACAAATGCCCCTTCTACTTTTCAAGCCACCATGAACAGGATTTTCGCGCCATTCCTCCGAAAGTTTGTTATTGTTTTCTTTGATGATATACTTATCTATAGTACATCACTTGGTGATCATTTAATACACCTTCGCATGGTTTTTGAATGTTTGGCATCTCACTATTTTTTTGTTAAGCTTTCAAAGTGCAGATTTTGTCAAGCACAGGTGGATTATTTAGGACACATTGTCGATGCTGCAGGGATTCACGCTGATCCATCCAAAATAGAAGCCATGGTAGCATGGCCAGAGCCCACTAACCTAAAGCAACTGCGAGGATTTTTGGGTCTCACCGGATACTACCGCCGCTTTATACAAGGATATGCCAAAATTGCAGCACCTTTAACAGACCTTCTACGTGCAGATAACTTCCAGTGGACAAAAGAGGCTGCGAATGCTTTTATAGGCCTCAAGACAGCTATGACAACGGCACCGGTATTGCGCTTACCAGATTTCACTAAGCTTTTTATTGTAGAGACTGATGCCTCAGATGTAGGAGTGGGAGCAGTATTAATGCAGGAGGAGCAACCTATAGCGTATTTTAGCAAAAAGCTAGGTCCCCGCATGCGTGCACAATCGACATATAATAGAGAATTATATGCTATAATGGAGTCAGTGCATAAATGGCGCCAATATTTGCTCGGTCAATCTTTCGTTATTCGCACAGACCACAAGAGTTTAAAGGAATTGGTTCAACAATTAATGCACACTCCAGATCAGCAAGTTTATGTCCGCAAGCTACTGGGATTTTCGTTTTGGATAGAGTACAAAACCGGAGCTTCCAATAAAGCAGCGGACGCCTTATCGCGAGTACCAGAGAGTGAAATCCAATTGTTTCAAGGTGCCTTCTATAACCTCATTTCTATTTCTAAGGTACAACTCTTAGACACTATTCGAGAAGATAATATGCGTCAACCCGATTTGCTTAAGTTACACCAACGCATAAGCCAAGGAGAAACCATCCAACATGTGTCTGTTAACGATGGTATCTTGCTTTTCAAAAACCGTTATTTTATCTCCACCAATTCTCAACTCAAACCAATCTTGCTTCAAGAATTCCACACCACCCCGATGGCCGGACATGAAGGAGCAGCCCGCACATTTGCTAGGTTGGCTGCAACATTTTATTGGCAAAAAATGAAGAACGATGTGGATAAGTTTGTGGCCTCATGTCTTGTTTGCCAGCAGACCAAGTACTCAACACAGGCTCCTGCAGGACTACTACATCCCTTACAAATTCCTTCGCATATATGGGATACAGTTACCATGGATTTTATCACAGGCTTGCCATCCTCCCAAGGATGCTCTGTAATAATGGTCATTGTTGACACCTTAAGCAAGTATGCACACTTTGGGGCCTTGGGATCGAATTTCACAACCCAAAAATCAGCCATATTATTCATTGATATATTTGTCAAATTGCATGGATTTCCTACAGTTATTATCTCAGACAGGGATCGCATTTTTATGAGCAACTTTTGGTCTGAATTGTTTGAACGAAGTGGTACCAAGTTGAAGCGTAGTACTGCTTATCACCCTCAAACAGACGGTCAATCAGAGGTGGTGAATCGCGGACTCGAACAATATCTCCGAGCATTTACGCATGAAAAACCAGCCCAATGGATGTCATATTTGAGTTGGGCAGAGTACAGCTACAACACAAGTCTTCATAGTGCTATAAAAATGACTCCTTATCAGGCTGTTTATGGCCGAAAACCATCCCAGATTCCAGCTTATAAGAAAGATTCTTCTATGGTCCAAGCAGTAGATGATTGGCTACAAGAACGAACAGAACTTCTTCAAATTTTGAAATCTAATCTTCAAGAAGCGAAGCATCGTATGAAACAGCGAGCAGATGCAGGACCGAGGGAGGTTCATTTTGAAGTGGGAGAACAAGTATTTATTCGTCTTCAACCATATCGTCAAAAATCTGTCGCACAACGGGTATCCCAGAAACTTGCAAGACGTTATTACGGGCCATTTAGAATCACAGAAAAAGTAGGAGATGTGGCCTATCGGTTGGAATTGCCCCCATCAGCAAAGGTGCATCCCGTATTCCACGTGTCCATGCTAAAGAAATNGCCCACTAACCTAAAGCAACTGCGAGGATTTTTGGGTCTCACCGGATACTACCGCCGCTTTATACAAGGATATGCCAAAATTGCAGCACCTTTAACAGACCTTCTACGTGCAGATAACTTCCAGTGGACAAAAGAGGCTGCGAATGCTTTTATAGGCCTCAAGACAGCTATGACAACGGCACCGGTATTGCGCTTACCAGATTTCACTAAGCTTTTTATTGTAGAGACTGATGCCTCAGATGTAGGAGTGGGAGCAGTATTAATGCAGGAGGAGCAACCTATAGCGTATTTTAGCAAAAAGCTAGGTCCCCGCATGCGTGCACAATCGACATATAATAGAGAATTATATGCTATAATGGAGTCAGTGCATAAATGGCGCCAATATTTGCTCGGTCAATCTTTCGTTATTCGCACAGACCACAAGAGTTTAAAGGAATTGGTTCAACAATTAATGCACACTCCAGATCAGCAAGTTTATGTCCGCAAGCTACTGGGATTTTCGTTTTGGATAGAGTACAAAACCGGAGCTTCCAATAAAGCAGCGGACGCCTTATCGCGAGTACCAGAGAGTGAAATCCAATTGTTTCAAGGTGCCTTCTATAACCTCATTTCTATTTCTAAGGTACAACTCTTAGACACTATTCGAGAAGATAATATGCGTCAACCCGATTTGCTTAAGTTACACCAACGCATAAGCCAAGGAGAAACCATCCAACATGTGTCTGTTAACGATGGTATCTTGCTTTTCAAAAACCGTTATTTTATCTCCACCAATTCTCAACTCAAACCAATCTTGCTTCAAGAATTCCACACCACCCCGATGGCCGGACATGAAGGAGCAGCCCGCACATTTGCTAGGTTGGCTGCAACATTTTATTGGCAAAAAATGAAGAACGATGTGGATAAGTTTGTGGCCTCATGTCTTGTTTGCCAGCAGACCAAGTACTCAACACAGGCTCCTGCAGGACTACTACATCCCTTACAAATTCCTTCGCATATATGGGATACAGTTACCATGGATTTTATCACAGGCTTGCCATCCTCCCAAGGATGCTCTGTAATAATGGTCATTGTTGACACCTTAAGCAAGTATGCACACTTTGGGGCCTTGGGATCGAATTTCACAACCCAAAAATCAGCCATATTATTCATTGATATATTTGTCAAATTGCATGGATTTCCTACAGTTATTATCTCAGACAGGGATCGCATTTTTATGAGCAACTTTTGGTCTGAATTGTTTGAACGAAGTGGTACCAAGTTGAAGCGTAGTACTGCTTATCACCCTCAAACAGACGGTCAATCAGAGGTGGTGAATCGCGGACTCGAACAATATCTCCGAGCATTTACGCATGAAAAACCAGCCCAATGGATGTCATATTTGAGTTGGGCAGAGTACAGCTACAACACAAGTCTTCATAGTGCTATAAAAATGACTCCTTATCAGGCTGTTTATGGCCGAAAACCATCCCAGATTCCAGCTTATAAGAAAGATTCTTCTATGGTCCAAGCAGTAGATGATTGGCTACAAGAACGAACAGAACTTCTTCAAATTTTGAAATCTAATCTTCAAGAAGCGAAGCATCGTATGAAACAGCGAGCAGATGCAGGACCGAGGGAGGTTCATTTTGAAGTGGGAGAACAAGTATTTATTCGTCTTCAACCATATCGTCAAAAATCTGTCGCACAACGGGTATCCCAGAAACTTGCAAGACGTTATTACGGGCCATTTAGAATCACAGAAAAAGTAGGAGATGTGGCCTATCGGTTGGAATTGCCCCCATCAGCAAAGGTGCATCCCGTATTCCACGTGTCCATGCTAAAGACAGCAAAGGTGCATCCCGTATTCCACGTGTCCATGCTAAAGAAATTTTATGGCGATGTTCCATCTAGGATTTACCAACTTCCTGAAGAATTTCAAGGTCACCCATCTAGGATTTACCAACTTCCTGAAGAATTTCAAGGTCACCATCCTATCTCAAAACCATTAGCAATTTGTAGTCGACGTGTGGTTCTAAGACATGGAAAACCGAACTCGCAATTGTTAGTTCAATGGGAGGGTGAATCTCCAGAAAACGCAATATGGATACTAGAGGAAGAATTTCAAAAACTATATCCAGACCTCCACCTTGCGGACAAGGTGGTTATTGATGAGGGACCGAGTGTTACGATGGCAGATAAGGTGGTTATTGATGAGGGACCGAGTGTTACGATGGCAGATCAAGGCTTAAGAAGTAATGACCATCAACAAATGGAAGATATGCAAGATCAACAAGAATATTATCAGCAACAAATGGAAGATATGCAAGATCAACAAGAATATTATCAGTAGAGTGAATCGAGCCGTGACGAGAGAAGATTGCGACGCTCCACTCGCAACATAAGGAAAGCAGGGAACCAAGATTACCACTATTATTAGAAAATAGCCTGCATATCAATAATTACCATTTTCATGTTTATTTACCATATTCTAAAGCTGAAATTAGGGAAAGAGCCGTTAGGCTAAATGGTATTTAAGAAACCTCTTTGTATGGTTAATGGCATGGCATAATAAGAAGTTTATTTTCTTTTATATTGGAGTTTTTGTCTGTGACTCAAATACAGACCCGGAGCTAGAAATCTGCTCGAAAGATTTCTCTCGTTGCATGTTCTACATGTAACACAATCCTACCTTCCAAACCTACTGACAATGTGTTTTTTGCTTAGCCTCTATAAATAGACACCTCGTTCGGTTGATTCCCTACTTTCTAGTGCAACTTCTAACTTTATAGGTATCCCGAGATTATTGTGTGTTTAGAACTTTATATTTAAATTCTTTATGAATACTATTAATAATAAACACAACTACTATATTCTATCTGTATTGTACTCGTATCCTAGCTACCTCATATTCTTTATAACGCGTATAAATTCCAAACCCAATTACACAATCAATTAAGTTCCCTTCTCCTTTCTTCTTATATTATATGGAGCTTAGCTTCAAACTTTCTTCAACTCGAAGCGGAGACTGGCAATAACCCGGCCACGTATATCACATATATCCTCTAAACAATTTGTATAAAATTTTATAATTTGAAAAAAATAAAATAAAATAGTGATACTTACATTGACATAGAAAATTGAAGTGTGTGATCGACGATGTATACTGGTTTGGTAGGTCCAGCAATTTTAGACCAGGAATACTGTGGGACCACTTGTATGTTGTGGACCCCACTTATAGTATAATCTCATAATCAGCCCGCCCCTTACTAACCCAGCGTGTGAACTGTGAACTGTACCCTAAAACGAAATCTCCCCATCACTGTCAACTTCATTAGTATATGCATGAATAATGAATTATTATTCACTCTATGGACCTTATTGTTACCCAGCTGTGTTGCTATGCTAGCTGCCACCCATCCGATTCCTCGGTTTTCACAACCATTCCTTAACCGACCCACTCCCTGTTTAACCATACGAGGAATACTATTTTCTAGAAATACATTAAATTATTGACTTAAGATATTAATAAATACCATTTTTGTTAATTTTTTTTAAAAAAATATATATCTAGTGTAATAGAGGCTTGTATGTGCAGCTGATCTACCTCATCAACCCCATAATTAAGTTTTTCCTTAAACTATATAGTTATGTTGCCTTTCCTAAGTATAACCTTCCCAAGTGGTTACTATATTCCACTTGCAAAACACATGCATTGACAGCAATGGAAAGGTTTTATTATTCTTTGTAGCTTCTTCGTACATCTTTAAAACTTCAAGAATATAATTTGTAACATTTTATCTTAAAATATAAATTATTTAAGAAATTTCTAAAATGTTAATCGGCATGGAACTTTTTATATTGGTACAGTCCCATGTAATATGCATTATTTGATTATAAAGTTTCAGACGGAGAATATTGAAAAAATCAGAGTTAGAACCATGCATGCATCACAGAGTTAGGTTTTGAGGATATGAAAGGGCCTACATTTTTTTTATTGGGTATAAAATTTCCACCTAATAGTAGTTGGTGGTATATGCCAATCTTGAAATTTAACAGGGAACATGGTCCGTCCCTAACCAGCCAGCCTTCCTGTTACTACCACTATTATTTTGACATGACTCTCTTCACCAAACATATAACTTATCCTTTGGTGGCAGAATTTCCATATTGTTACTCTCATAATTTGTTTAGTACAACTTGAACTTAAATGTACTGATTTATAACACATCTCAATTGCTTGATTCAATAATTGAAACGACAAGTCTAATCTTTTAAACACAATAATAGCATTATGAAGAACTGACATGATAAACATGAAATATACTAATCAACTTAACTTGATGTTCAATAGTCATGTTGGGCACCTACATTGATAATGTAGGTATCAATAGACGTTTCAAAACACTATCCTTCTACCTTGCAAACCTATGAACCAGAAGGTATCATGTCAACCCATTTATATAGTGTCATTATGTCAATGTATTAGAGTTGTTCCTCACGTACACTGATACACACCAGTCATTTATATTTATCTTTATATCTTCATTGTACTTAATAGTAAAAATGAAAGTAAAAAAACCCTTAGTCTCTTTCTCTATTACCTACGTGACTATGTCTCTATGTAATGGAACACACTCCAGTACCTCCGGTTTAATTTTTGCAATTAAAATTAAGTTTTCTTATTATATATTTGATATAGTTTGGATACAAAAAGATGAATATTCAAGATTTGGTAGGAGATGAGAGCAGAAAGCAAAAATTTCCAGCTGTCTTTAGTTAGTTCCTTTACAAGAATGGGTCGCCGGTTTGGGGAAACCAAATCTTTGTGTCGCTATCACATAGTAATGCCGACCTAGCTGGAGCTTTACGTGTATTCATAAATATATAAACACAGTACACTTTTCCCCCTCCGACTCGAATAACTTTTGTATTCCACTTCTTTAATTAATAAATAAACAACCAAAATCGTCAAACTCGAATCTTCTCACAAACCTCATACGACACAAGTCACCCACTCTTCTCCCAGCCCTATATATATTTATACCCCCCATCGCCACTTCAGAACCATCCAGATCGACAGACTCTCTAGTCCCAGACATATCTTCCAAACGTGTTTCTGAAAATATTCTCCTTACTGTCAGACAAAGTTTCGGAAATGGCGAGGTTTGCATTCTGTTACGCAGTGATTCTTGGAATGCTGGTGGCGGAAGCCATGGCGGCCGGATCTGCAGATTTGGAGGCGTACCCAAGGAAGCTTATGGTCAACAGATCATTGTTGTCAGCACAGCAGAGTAGAACGGAGGGAAGCGTGGCAGATCCGCCGATTCCCGGCGGCCAGGACTCTTCTTCCGAAGGAAAAGGAGAGGCCGGAGCTCCGGAGAGTGTGGAAACGACGGAGCACCACCACTCTGATAAGTCGGTTGCTGGTGGAGGAGTCATCATCGGCGGGCTTGTCACCGCCATTTTCGCCGCTGTCTATTGCTACATTCGCGTCACCCGTAAAAGAGTAGATGGTGATCAAAGAAGCGTGTATTAATTTTAATTTATTATTCTTTATTTTTTGGGGAGGTAAAGAGTTATATTAATAAAAAAAAAAAAAAGACTACGTGAATAGAATAGTTAGATTAGGTTAGAATTAATGGGCTATGGTGTAAGTAGTAGATGAAAAATTAATGCAGCATAAGAAAATTATTTATGGTTCGACTGGAATGTGTATTTGAAATTTGAAAATAAGGATATTTATTATTATAGTGACTTCTGAGTCAAAGTTTTCTTTTTAATATTTTTACGGGCAAAGTAGACTTACAATCACTATTCAATAGTATATTATGTAAATTTTGTTTCTATATAATAGTCCATAAAGTATAGAGAAGAAGTAAATCGATAGATATATTCTGTTCTTATGTAAATCGCACTAAAAATTATTTGAAGTTTTTTTTTGTTTTTGTTTTTAATTATTTATTCTTTTTAATTGGGGTTCAACATTTTATGTGATTTGTTAAATTAAATTCCGCATAATTCGCCCTAATTTGTGGACAGTGTTTAATTTCCTCAGAGCATTGCTTAGAATTTAATCAATTTTTTATTAAAAATATATAATTTCTTTCGAGTTTGGAATCGAATCATATTTGGAAGTGTTGAACAATAAGTGGTAGCTTGTTGCTAATTGATTGAAGCTTTAAAAAATGGTGAAATAATTGACGTTAATAATGTACATAATAACATAAATAATTTAGGTTGTTGATTTTATTCCCTGTTAATAGGTGATTGAAGCTTTAAAATGATATTAATAATTAACGTCAATAATGTATGTGAATAATATATGTTGCTTGATTTATTGGATTGACTCATTTTAAACTCTCTAATCTTATGAAATGATTTTTTTTAGTGAGATTAAAAACAAATTTCATAAGTTTTGTTTTGCTAACAATTACAATGTGCATATTTGAATCCTGCCCAGGACAAAAAAAAAGGAGATATGAATTTGATTTTGTTGTAGATGTTAATGTCAAACCATTCGAGGGGTTGTAGACAACTTGAGACAAATTCCGGTATTTACCTCTTTCACCCGTCTCTATGCCAAGAGTAGTGAGTGCCCTTAAGTTTGGGGTAGGCAGGCTAAGATACCAATCTAAGTTGGGATTCAAAATTTAAATATATGCAGTTTTTACTAGGTAGGCTAAGACACCGAACCTTTGTAAATAACATTGTCAATGGGAAATTCTAGCAATAGCTTGTGTCGAATTACCAAGTTGAAGTTAGCATTAGCAATGGAGGCACTACCCTTGACACTTCACACTTGGAACTTAGCACTTGGCTAAGAGCGAGCAAATAGCTAGAGAGGATTGACACCTTAAATTAGCATTAGATCAAGAATTAGTACAACAATTAAGGACTTGACATCTAGACGTTAAGCTGAGATGGTCTAGTCTTCCACGGTTATATCTAACTTATGTTATATGAATAAATGTAAGTAATAATTTTACATGAATAATGTAGGTGTGAACTTTGTTTGTAGAGCATGGAAGCTAAGTTAGGTGGTAGCAACATAGTGAAATTGGTCAAGTTTAACTCTTTATGAAAGATGCTTATTCGCCTCATTAATTTGAACCATTATTATGAATAACTTAAATTGATTTTCTTTATCGACTAGATAGAGTAACAAAACAGTGCAATCCTTAACAATTAATTGATAAGGAAAATCACCTTGTACTAAAATACAAGCAGACAAAAATCTGCATTAAGTTATCATGGCCCAGATTTTGTATAACTCCATTTGGACCAGACAATCCAGTACACCACAATATCATATTACAGTAGCTGTGATTAGAATATCTAAATTATAAAATACCAGCCATATATACACTGTCTACAGTTTCTATCTCATTCCACAACCTAATTATTGCTTTAATTATATTGTTGCAGAGAAAAGGTATGTGGATGATATGATATGATATGATATCACCAAATATCAACAACATTTGCTGTATCTTTGCTCTCCAGCTCAGAATCTAGGATCTAGCAGCAATGGCAGATATCTTCCTGTGTTAATTACCTTAATTAGCTTGAGTTAATAGAAGCAAACTTAGGAAGGAAGATTACTTTTGGCTTTTAGAGATTCCTTAATTAATTGTCAGAGGCGATTATCCCAGATTCCCAGACAAAAAACTATTCCATGATCAAAGGTGTTCTGTGCAATAAAGGAAAGAATAAAGTGGATCATTATTTAAAATTTTCGTAAAATATATAAATTCTGACATTCAAATTTTACATGAAAAGCTGGACAGATAATGTCTGTTGAATATTGTGGATTAATAGGGATTTTCAGTCTTATAATTCAACTACTCTTTAAAAGCTCTTGTATATATTGTGGTACAAATATCTTTGGTTTTTCAATGTGGGACACATGCTACTTATTACTGTACTTGTTGGTCTTCCACCTTTATTTTTTAACTCAAATGAGTCTATTTTAATAATCGATTTTTCATTCACACATTATCCATTTAGAGCGTACAATATATCAATCTTTTCGTTTCACTACGAAAAACCTGAATGCACTTTGATCCGACCCATATAGGAAGTAAACCCACATATATTTGTTCAACAAAATAGCCCCTTTCAATACCATTTTTGCAATTTTTCCAATAAGTTGATTTAAATGATAAAGGAAAAACAATCTCTTAAGAATAGACAAAGGATCTTCTAGTTGCACTTATCATAAACGACAAATAAGGTGTACCTCAATAATTAAACTATACTTGATTTGGGTTGATAACTTAGACAGAGACCGAATACATCACCCATCACAAAAATATAATATTTCTAAAAGAGTATTAAGAGTCATATTTTTATCAGTATTAAATTTGAATTAGTATTACAAACATAGGATAGGTGATGTTGCATGAAGGGAAAAAAAAAAAAAAACAGAAGAGATAATAATTGCTTAAAAAGAGTAATATTTTAATAATGTTCTTGTCCACTAAAACAATAATCCAAACGACATCGTTGCCGTTCCCTAAGGTTTCCGCATAGAAACGGCGTCGTTCCTTTTCATATAGAATGACATTTTCTGTCGAGCTCTTTTCGATCTGGGAAATGAGAAGAACAGCAAAATGGATAGACATATCCAGATCTTCTTGAACAAGATCTCCTTCGTTTGCTTCACCATTGCAACGCTGATCCTCCTCCTCCTCTACCTCCGAACCCCCGACACCTGCGTATACATCACCGACGGCCGCCTCAAGCCCGACCAGCGCTTCCCCAGATCCACCTGCGATTTTCACTCACGCGCATACACCTCCGTCGATAAACGCAACCGACGCATATGGGCCACCAAGGCCTGGACCCAAATCGTGCGATCCTACACGGATCTCTTCCAGCTCCTCCAGAACAAGCATCTGTTCTCCGTCAATTCCCGTGCCCTGGTGGTTTCCGCCGGCGGGGGCCACGCCGTGATGGCGTTGAAGGATCTAGGGTTGAGCGATGTCACCGGAATCGAGGTTGTTGACTCGCCGCCCCTGGTGAGCAAGGCGGATCCTCACAATTTGCCGTTTTTCGACGATGCGTTTGATTTCGGGTTCAGCCCGTATTTGGACCGGGCCCTGTTCCCGGCCCGATACGTGGAGGAGATGGAGAGGGTAGTACGAGGTGGCGGCGCGTGTGTGGTGGCCGTGGAGGAGTGCGGGGATGCGGAAATGGAAGCGGTGGTGAAGTTGTTCAGAAAATCGAAGTTCTTGGGGGCCATGAATGTGAGCTTGGGTGAGGAAAGGAAGACCAGGATAGTGCTGAGAGTTAAAAATGGATAAATTTTTGGGGGTTGTATATGGTTGTTTGTAATTAATAAATACTATGAACAGGTTTCATTGAATTTGAGCATTTCGTTTGCATCAATCTTGTTGTTTTTAAGTGTGAATTTACACAATTTTACTGCAATTATTCAAATCCTTGTACTGTTTTTGAATACCATTATGATTGATTGATATCTGCATTCAAGAATTCCTACAAATTTTGGTGGGTGGGTCTTTGTTTCAGTTTGTAGAAGATGGAAACAGCCAACTCAATACCAAAATAGAGCCCATTAACCAACCCAATAGTGGCTACTATCACCAAACCGAACCCAATAGCCCATTAGAGTTTGATTCTTGCCTTTGTGTCTTTAAGTTATACGTGTTTGAGTCTTGACATTGTTGTGTTAGAGTAGAAATAAGCTGTTCTCCGATACTTAAGGTTCTTAGAATTGGATTTTGTTATTCACAATAAAGAGCCTCCTCTTGTCACTAATGATAGTACTGAGGCTGCCAATCGGTTGTGTGTGTGTTTTATTAAGATATGAATTTCAAGCTATTTTCATAAGAAAATTGGCCGTTGTGATATAGTCGAAACTTTGTTCAAAGTTATTGATGACCTATTTGCTACATCTAACTCTAATCATGAGGTTTTATGGTCTTTATCTTTCCACTATTAAAGGCTCGCGGGAACACATCATGTAAGGGAAATTGCGGTTCAATTAAAGAAATTAGGAAAATCTTTGACCGATTTTTTGTGGTGCATTTTGCACTCAATACCCTTTAGAGGTTGATTCTTGCGTTTGTGTCTTTAAGTTATAGGTGTTACATGTTTGAGTGTTAACATATGCTAAGAAGAGATAGTGTGAACAAATGATATAGGGCCTGTTTGGTAAATGGTTGTTAGCTGATTGGGTTGGCTGTTTGGATTAGAAGATATGAGTTGTTGATAATATTGACTGATTGTAGAAAGTTGTTTGATAAATTAACTGTTAGTTGATAGCTGTTTGGTATAATTTCTATTCTCAAAAAGCTAATTGAAAAGGCTGCTTTGAGTAAGCTTTTGAATTTTAACATTTTGAAGTTACAAAAAGCTTATTATTTACCAACTAATAGTGGTCAAATAAGCCAAAATTGACTGATAGGCTGATTATTTACCAAACATGCCATAGGAATTTTTTCTTCTAAAGTCTTTGAGTTTGTTCTCTGATCAACTCCTTCCGATCGCGAGTACTTCTTCCTACCAGCTTTTGTCCGAAACATCATTCCTTCTATAACTTTTAGCGAGTTTAATTTCATTTTTTCAATCTTCATTGCAAGGATAGAAGAGCTAGAATAATAGCAGGATGCAGAAACACAAAGCATTAGAATTTAATTAACATACATCCATGCTAATTAAGTGACAACATTATTAATGGTCCGTAAATTCTCCAGGTACCAGGCCATTTTGATTTTAGTTGGTGCTCCAATGCTTGTGACCGGGAGCCCATTCGGGAGGTTTAGGACTGAAATAATTTGATATAACTCGCGAGTCAAGATGCTCCACCATCGGAGCGTGCGTCACACAGCGCGGCGTTTTGTACTGATTAATCGACGAGCCGCCGTTGGCGATGGCGTAGTCCATCATCTTATCGAACGTGCCGTTCTCCACTATCCTGATTTCCAGCGCCCCGATGGACTTGTCGGAGACGCGGCACTCCCGGTAAACGCTGTTCAGTGATTCTTCGACGGCCAGGCAGCAGTCCTCGAAAACGTGGGGAGGAATTGCGTTTTCCGACGACTGGCTGATTTCCCAGTAGAGGACGTAGTGTCCGGGGATGGTTGACGTGTTTGGATGGCTGGTGTACTCTATTATGGACGCACCAAACGGCAGAAGAATGTTGGACGCATTCATGACGGCGTTATGCAGCTCTACCTCGTCCGTCTTGTCGGAATCTATGCTGAGCGCCACGTTTTTCCGACATACGAAGTTAAATTGCGGCGTGTTGTTCTTGAATCCCGCAACCCGAAGAATATCACCAACACGATAACGATACAACCCTGGAAATTAAACAACACGGACGGTCATATTCAGGTATGACCGCTCCGTGTGAATAGTGCGACTTTACCACTATTTATACAGATATACATCACTCAATGCTAGAAAATGCACCACACAAATATGCATCTTTAAGTACACATCACCAAAAAAACACACCACTATGTATGCAAATATACACCACACAGTGTCAGTAAATGCACCATTAGGGGCAAAAGAGTTATGGTGCATTATTTTTTATGTGCGGTGTGTTTTATGGTGTTTTTGTGTATTTTCATTGTGGTGCGTTTTCTAAAATTGAGTATGATGCATTTTCTAACATTAAGTATTGTAAACCGCACCAACAGCACGAAAATACACGACCACATTTGAACAGATTTGTTAATATTCCTCCAGTCTCATTTTACGTGTCTAGTCTCATTTTATGTGTCTAGTTCAGTTATGTGTGTAGGACAGTAGATTTACCTGCATAAGAGGTAACGACGACCTCATATTCTTGCCCGAGTTTAACATCTACAAGATCCACAACTTCAACCGGGTTCGGTTCGGGCACTCCGATTTCTCGAGAAACGGGCAAGAACTCGAAATACGCCATGGTAGGGATGATGGTATAAGCAACCTCGCTGGGCTTGGAAAGAGGATTAAGGTTTACAGCGATACAACACTCGGAAGATGCATACGAGGTACTGACGAGGGGAAGATCATTGCCAAAATAATTGAGAGTAGGGATATACTGAGCCATGGCACCTGTCACAACAACATCAATGTACTTGGTATTACGCCATATCCTCGGAATAATACCTTTCCACGACTCTTGACTACATTCTTTTTCAATGAACTCCGCGAGTTCTGGGTTGGGTTTCACGATCCTCGCCACGGCTTCCCTCACAGACGGGTCTGTAATTCTGGGATTCAACGTTCCGGTCCGGATATCGTGACAGAGAAGGCGCCAGTGTTTTTCCAGGAAATGAATGGCGCGGACGAAGGCGGAGGCGAAGATGGCGCCGACGCGAAGAACTTGGTCGCCATACCAGAGGCCGCATAGCATCTGAGAGTACATGCTTTGGAATGAATCGGTGCATAGAATGGTTTCCTTGGGGCTAGAGTAATCTGTGTAGGGATTATTATATGTCTTTTCCTTGAAATATGACCTTTTTTGAATGCTTGTTAGAAGTGGACGTGCCAGAAGACCGCCTGGAGTTTTGGCTTCTTCTCTTACAAACAGGAAATGCATGGTTTTCCCCTTGTGAAAATCCGGCACAAATTGGTTCATCACCGGCATTAACAGGCTGAAAAAGAGTAACTTTCTTTCTAGTTCTTCTTCGCTCATCGGTATCAGCTTGTTCTCTCCCCGTGATGTACCGGAGCTGCGCTAGAAATAGGGAAAAAATTCAAATACATCCCTAAACTTTATATAACAAATTAGCATTTAAACTTTAATATAATACAATTAAACCTTTGATTTTTTTTTTTTTTATCAAATAAGTCCAACAACCAGTTACAAACTTGTTAGGCCTTTTAAGGGTCTATTTGATTTTTTTCTACTAAAAATATATAAATCGTTTAACCAAAAAAAAAAAAAAAAATAAAGTTAAATTCTTTCCTGAGTTGCATTACCTGTTACTTTAATTTGGCAGAAGGTTAAATAGCAAATTATAAATTATTACCTTGTCGAGAACTCGGAAATTGGTTTAGAACAAATTATGGATGCAGGTTCACCATTAACGACACGATCAATATCAGGCTTGACATCCTCGTATGTCACGACGGGGATGAGCTTCTTGAAGGTTTCTCTGTCAGTGCGTCCGTTAAGGCCTTGGCGGAGCAAGTATTCGACACCGGCATTACTAGAGAGTATGTCGTTGAGAACCCTTTCTTGAATTTGCACTACATTAGTAGTAACGTCTTCGACGAACTGGAGAATCCTGTTGTTGCTTTCCTCGAGTTTTCTTTCATCTGAAGAGCTTGCTAAAGCGTCAGTCATGGCGTCAAAATGGAAGATTATCAGAATTGAAGAGCTATAAACTCGGAAATATGGAGAAGAAGATGAATATATAATAGATGGAGATTGTTATAATATTATTATTAAACCAAGTCATCAATAAAGCTTTGGTAGTGGCGGGTGGCACAGTGGCAATAGAATGCGTGGGACCTTTAACACCTTTTGGTAGTGACCGCATATGCGTGAGCAATGTGTGGCAGTGGCAGTATGTGGCTATTTACAGTGGATTGTATTATTATAGGCATGTGATATGTCTTTGATTGAAAATGATTTTGTAGCATGTGGCAATTTATATTGTCTACCCGGTCCAATATATAAAATTTGACTAAGTACAGAGTTTATGTTCATAATGCACAGAATTATATAGTTGAGTATACATAAACACTTAATATGATGAACATAGATAAACACGTATTTTAAAATAAGTACATACAGATCAGATCATGTGTATTACGTTATAAATTTATGTGCCCTCATCTATATAATTCTGTACATTATGAATTTTAATTCTATAATGTGTATTTGTATTATGTTAAGTGTTTATGCATCCTCACCTATATATTCATGTACATTATGAACATATATTCTGTATCTTATGAAATCAAAATCTGTATATTCGACCAAGGTCCACAATGCGATATAACGATTGGAATAATGTATAGTAATTATAAAAATAATTAGGATTATATTTGCACTAATTTAAGAAGTGAAATATTATATCCTTAATATCATTTGTGATCTTTTGAGTATAGTAATTTTGTCACGTTTAATTCTAAACTGTCAATTTTATTATCTTTGATTTTTGACTTTCAAATTATTACAATATGTGGTCCTTTCGTTATTTGAGCAATTTAGGCCGTGTACATGAAGGCAAAATCGTCCTTTCAAGGGAGCTGATCCAGGGAGAATCGTCACTTGTGAGGATCAAACCCGAGTTTTTTCGAAATTATTCCCCACAAAGAGAGCTCATTTGCCACTTGAGTTACCCAATTGGGCTATTTCAATCTTGTTATGTAAGCATAGATTTGCACTTTTAACTCTAATTCTTAAAATCCTGTTTAAAAAAAAAAAAAAAAAAAAACTTCAAATCCTTATACTGTTTCTGGATGTCATTATGATTGATTGATATCTGCATTCAAGAATCCCTACAGGTTTAGTTTAGTAGTTATGCCGCCAGGTCCACTTTGCAAGGTAGACCTGGGTCCAAAAATGATGCCGTTTTTTTGTTTTACTAAACATATTAGCCTGAAATGTGGAACACAAACTCTACATTCGCATACACTATACTCTACATTCACAATTTGTAAACTCTACATTCACATATTACAGGATTATATGTTTAGTAACTATATTACCACTGTTATGCATTCACACATTCAAAACTCTATATTCACATGTCCTATACTCCATATTCACAACTTGAGAACTCCACATTCACACATTACAGGCTACAAGTTGCTAGAACTTCTTAACTCTATTACAGATCCACACATGCATATTCACAATTTGAAACCTCCATACTCACACATTTCTGGACAACTCTACATTCACACTTTGAAATTAAACCTCTACATAACTACATTCACATATTTCTAGACAACTTTATATTTAGCAATATGTTTACTAAAAAAAAAAAAAACAAAAAAAACAAAACCACGTAGTTTTGGACCCAAGTCCACATTGCAACCACAGCATAATTTGCGGGTTTAGGTTGTGTGGGTCTTTGTTTCAGTTTGAAGGAGATGAAATACCCAACTCAAACACCAAAATAGAGCCCATTAACCAAACCAAACCTAGCCCAATAGAGGCTAGTGTCACGAAACGGTCCAAACCCAACCCAATAGCCCTTCATGTTTATGCATTACGACATAGCAACATTTCACTGTTGCTTTGGATCTGGAATGTTGTTCTTAGTGGATTGAAGTTTTGACACGTAATATACAATAATAAGTAACTAGTCATTAGTCTTGAGAAATTAATAAGAAGCTTAACAACCATAAATGAAATAGGACAAACACATATAAATAAGAGATAATTTCAAAATAAAAGAAATAGGACTAAGTTAATGAGTAAAATTTACTAGAGGCAAGAAAACTTATAGAATTAGAAAAAAAAAACACATAACTGAGGAATTTAGGTGAAGTATGTAAGAATTATAGTCTAAAAACCACTTCCATGATCATCTAAACAAGAATTAAGAATATAAATTGTCTCACTCTCATGACGTATCAATTCCAAATCCTTCAAACACACAAAGTATCAAACATCCATATCCCTAGCTAATTTCCCCTATTTTCATAGAAAAAATTAGATTTATGCAAGGAGTAACTTGAAATCTTAACTCAGCTCTCATTGTGATCAATAATCCTCAAAAAACATGCTAATTAATGTGGTCAACGAAACATTAACAATAAACTCTGAAAATAACCTCCGATTTATTGGTTATATACTCATATTCCTCCGATTTATTATGAAAAATAACGAACTTGTAATCACAGATTTAACACGTACTATACATGATCAGAGAATGTTTGGTTAATTAATCATTATTATAGGGCGGGCTAATCTCCGCAAGATGCGAGTCCAATCCAGTGCGGCCATTCAGATGGACAAAACAAAATGAATGAATTATAGCAGGAAAGTGAAAACTAAACAACAACGTAACAACACGTACGTGCACTGGACAAAATATATGAAGTATTGACAAAGACAGCATAGGAGTTCACGTGTGACATGTTTTGCTGTTGTGCCCACGAGAAAACGGGAGAAACCATGGAACCTGTGTTCTGCTCCGGGGACATGGGCATGCCTGGGAACAGTACACTTCCACCTTCACACCAAGCCTTTTGATAAAGATGTTCCAATTCTGATTAATTTGCAACTTGCTCCTTCCCATTATCTGTGCTTAATTGCCTGCAAATTAAATTATGTTAGACCGTTCTCAACTACTTAATTAATGCATCCCAATAATTCTTTACGACTTTATTAGGTTATTGGAGCTGGCCAGGCCAGCCAATCTAATAGCCATGGAAATTAAACATCTATCAGTTTCTTGCCAGTCTTTTCAGTCTATGGGTGCAAATCATGTTAGAGTGCTTCACCTAAATCGTTCTGGGGATGTCATTTCAGTGCCCATTAGTCTAAATTTGGTGTTGAAAATATATACTACCGCAATTCACTACAATTACAAACAGGATCTTAATTGGGAATATTAATTTGAAAATTATTGTACTTGAAGAAGAGAGCAAGAGAGTATAGATTGTGGATGGGAGACCAAGTTCGTCTCTATAATTGCGTCTCACCAAATGGAATGCCGTACGTGGATGAATCTCGAAAATCATATCATATCCGATCAATAAAATATATATGCATTTGTCACACTGATCTGATATGACTATTGAAATTAAAAGGATTGGAGAAAGAGTGCATTCAAACGCTAGCTAGGTCTTCCTGCAATAATGCCTCACCTAACATTTCCCTCTTTCTTTTTTTCAATAAAAAAGAATCCCAAGAATTAGGAAATTAATTAAGACTTTATCTGTTTAAATATTGTAAGATTTGGTTGTATAATATATACTGATGGAAATGCCTTTAAAATAATTTTTTTTTGAAAGCACCTTTAAAATAATCTAGTTGTTAAATTATCAACGTTGTATAGTTCAAATAGTAAGGGTTTGGTTCCTTTTAAACAAAAATAGTTTCAGTTAAAGTTTTGTTATTTTTCTTCTTCTAAATTTGGCAATATTTGTTGGCATACGAAATTAAAATAGTCATTTTAGTGTTGTATTAGGTTTAGTATGCTATAACAGAAGAAATTGTTGTAACAAAGAGTTCGTCAGGAAATACTACAAAATCAACAACGTGACTTATCACAACTGTTGTTCATGTGAGGTGTACAATGATTATTTTCAAGTTGTTAAAATTGATATCAACAAGTTGATTGGTTGATCTAATTAAAGTGAGCATAACTAGCGCTAGAAAATTTGAGTTACATTATTCCCTTGTGGTAATGAAATCAAGGTGGAGCCTTAAGACCCTTAAGACATTGGGTCCTAAAATCCGTGAACTGATTAATTTAGAAAACTCGAGTTTTATTAATTCTAATGAAAACTTAGGTTTTAAATTTTTTTAAAAAAAATCTCATAATTATAAGTGAAATGACCCTTATAAGCTAAGTGAAAGGTTTTGTCTAATAAGGAGATGAAAAGTTTTGTCTAATAAAACATAAAATAGGGTTTTCATCTGACATATTCCAAACCTGTCATTTTCATTTGGGAGACAAAACATTTGTGGTGCAAACAGTACTACTGTAGGAAGACATTTGGGGTTTCTGCTGCAATGATGGTTTGCAGCTATTTAAGGTCCTTCACCTCTCACTGCTCAAAACATTCAGTCTCATACACCATCCAGAGAGTATAGAGTAGAAGTGAGAGAAAAATCAGTTCATTTAAGCAAGCAGTTCAAATAGTTCAGAATGATTCAAACTACAACATCAACTATGGCTGGAGGTTAGATCCTATATGTTTCAGTTTTATTCTTACACTAAGGTCTCTAAAATAGAGTTTGACAAAAACTCAAGTACAGTTTAAAGGAAGCATAATCTACGTTTTAAAAAATCAAGCAAGTCATTATATTGAAGATTACGGCATAAGGCTTATTAAAAATTGAGGTTGTCAATTTTAACAAGTGTGTGCTGCAAGCTAAGATATGTATAATTTTATGTTATATTAAATATTTTTATCTTATCCTAGGATATATAGTATAACATATATTATGTTAAGTCTAAAATAAGTGTAAATAAACATGTATAGTGTCTTTATTGATAATATATATAATAGAATTCAATTGTTTTTTTCCTTATATATTCTTGTATAATTGTGTTGAGTTAATTTGCAACAAATAATTGCAAGTCAACTATAAAAGTACTCTCAAAGGTGGTTAGTTGTACCAAGTAATATGACTTAAACATTAGCTTAGTACCAAAGATATCATGGTTTGTACGCACACGAAATGGATGACTTCAATCATTTGCTTGGACACAGAAAATTAGTGTGATAACCTTCAAATCACAGCTACAATTATAGCTAGAGATGGAAAAAGTCCACCTTTTTTTTTTTTTTAAATAACAAGTTATTAATGTTGACATTTTTCCTCAAAATAAATGTTGACATTTGTCATTCAAGGAAACACTAGGGAATTAAGAAGAAGAAGAAAAGAAAGACTGAACAGATAACACCTACCATTTTTGCAAGAATTTAGATTTCAATCTAAATATGAAAAGATTGTGGAAGTTTGTCAACCATTAATTATTTTTATGATTTTTTTTTTTGGGTGTAACTTAGAGTTTTCATCGACACAATAACTAATCCCATCTTAATTGTAGCACTTCTATTGGGTGTGATAACTGACATAGAGATTTAAGATTGCTACATACCTAAAGTCAAGTATCATTAATTACTGGTCTCAATTTGGTAAAATAATGATGCTTTTCTTATTGGTTATTTTTGGATAAGGACATACAAAGCTACAAGAGCTAGAATAATAGGATGCAGAAAGACAAATTGTAGAAGACAAAACAGTAGAATATAATTTAACATCCATGCTTAGTGACAACATTAATGGTCCGTAAAGTCTCCAGGCCATTTTAGTTTGTGTTCCAATGCTTTTGACCGGGAGCCCATTTGGGAGGTTTAGGACTGAAATAATTTGACACAACTCGCGAGTCAAGAAGCTCCACAATCGGAGCGTGCGTCACACAGCGCGGCGCCTTGTACTGATTAATCGACGAGCCGCCGTTGGCGATGGCGTAGTCCATCATCTTATCGAACGTGCCGTTCTCCACTATCCTGATTTCCAGCGGCCCGATGGACTTGTCGTAGACGCGGCACTGCCGGTAAACGCTGTTGAGCGATTCTTCGACGGCGAGGCAGCAGTCCTCGAAAATGTAGGGAGGAATTGGGTTTTCCGACGACTGGCTGATTTCCCAGTAGAGGACGTAGTGTCCGGGGATGGTGGACGTGTTTGCATGGCTGGTGTACTCTATTAACGACGCATCAAACGGCAGAAGAATGTTGGACGCATTCTTGACGGCGTTATGTAGCTCTACCTCGTCCGTTTTGTCGGAGTCTATGCTGAGCGCGACGTTCTTCCGACACACGAAGTTAAATTGCGGCGCGTTGTTCTTGAATCCGGCGACCCGGAGAATGTCACCCACACGATAACGATACAACCCTGAAAACCCATAATCAAGTCAAAAAACTGATTAACCAATTTAATCAGTCAAACAGCTAATACTGGTAGAATAAGTGAAAATTGACTGATAAATTAAATTGTTTTACCAAACAGGACCGAAATATAAGATTTACCTGCGTAAGTGGTGACGACGAGCTCATATTCTTGCCCGAGTTTAACATCTACAAGATCCACAAGTTCAACCGGGTTGGATTCGGGCACTCCGGTTCCGCGAGAAACGGGCAAGAACTCGAAATACGCCATGGTAGGGATGATGGTATAAGCAACCTCGCTGGGCTTGGAAAGAGGATTAAGGTTTACAGCGAAATAACACTCGGAAGAAGCATACATGGTACAGACGAGGGGAAGATCATTGCCAAAATAATTGAGAGTAGGAATGTACTGAGACATGGCACCTGTCACTATAACTTCAATGTACTTGGTATTACGCCATATCCTCGGAATAATACCTTTCCACGACTCTTTCCCGCATTCTTTCTCAATGAACTCAGCGAGCTCCGGGTTAGGTTTCAATATTATCGCCACGGCTTCCCTCACAGAAGGGTCTGTAATTCTGGGATTCAACGTTCCGGTCCGGATATCATGACAGAGAAGCCGCCAGTGCTTTTCCAGGAAATGAATGGCGCGGATGAAGGCGGAGGCGAAGATGGCGCCGACGCGGAGAACTTGGTCGCCATACCAGAGGCCGCAGAGCATCTGAGAGTACATGCTTTGGAATGAATCGGTGCAGAGAATGGTTTCGTTGGGGCTGGTGTAATCCGTGTAGGGATCATATGACCTTTCCTTGAAATGAGAGCTTTTGTGATAGCTCGTTAGAACTGGCCGTGCCAGAAGTCCGCCTGGAGTTCTGGCTTCTTCTTTAACAAACAGGAAATACATGGCTTTCCCCTTGTGCAAATCCGGCACAAATTGGTTCATCACCGGCATTAATAGGCTGTAAAGCAACGACTTTCTTTCTAGTTCTTCTTCTATCGTCGGCATCAGCTTCCTCTCTCCCCGCGAAGTTCCCGAGCTAGTAATATATAAATCATTTAAAAAAACAAAAGTTAAATTCTGCTTTGACAGAAAACCTGCAATCACTACTTAAAAGGTGTACATGTGCTGGGTAAACCCTAATTTATGACACGAACAGACAGCTTAAATTATTCATAGTTAACTGGCTGATATAAAAATGTAAAAATAGCAAGTTAATTACCTTGTCAAGAACTCGGAAATGGGTTGAGAACAAATGATGGAAGAAGGTTCACCATTAGCAACACGATCAATATCAGGCTTGACATCCTCGTACGTCACGACGGGGACGAGCTTCTTGAACGTTTCTCTGTCAGTCCGCCCGTTAAGGCCGTGGCGGAGCAAGTATTCGACGCCGGCATTACGAGAAAGTATGGCGTTGAGAACCCTTTCTTGAACTTGCCCAGCGTTACTAGTAACGTCTTCGATGAACTGGAGAATCCTGTTGTTGCTTTCCTCCAGATTTCTTTCATCCGCGGACCTTTCTAAAGCCTCAGGCATGGCGTCAATACAGAAGTTATATTATCTCTTGGGAATATGGAGAAGAAGAAGATGAATAGTAGGTGGCAAAAGCTCTCATGGTGAAAAGGGAGACCAAGAAAGGAATATATAGAGGGATTGCAATCAAACAGTGGACAATTGGGAGGGCAAATGTGTCACTTCAAGTCTCGGCAAACTGTACAGAACATTTGACTTTTCTACTTGACTGCCATGTCATCACAGAGATGTTCTTAAAACCGGGAAACTGGCTGGGTCTTAACCGCATGAAGACAAATTGAGGAGGGAGGAGACAGGGAGGAAACGTGATTGGACGGACAGCTTCCGGTAAACTCGGGGTAAAGTACACTGGGTACATGGCTGCATGTAGTGCGGATGCAGCGTGAATTACCGGCAAGCCCATGCACTGCTGCTTATCCTTCAAGCAATTCCAATTTATTAGTCATTATTATTTTTTTTTATGGAAAAAAAATTAGGCAAAAAGTTGGAATTTTTGCTTTTATTTGAAGGGTAAAATCTTCTCTCGACCGACACCCATGTAGCAAATCTTCCATGATCTTCACAGCATAAATGTGACAAACAAATGTAATTGCAAAATTCACATTTTTCGTTTATAAAATACTTCAAAACTGAACATTGGTTTTGTATATGAATTATTTAAAATAAAAAACAGTCCTTTTTAACTCCTAATTACATCGGTTATCACTATTCGTTCATGGTTTTTAAAGTGACTTTTTAAAATTGAACCCTAGCTAATAGAATTGTTAATGGTTAATTAATGGAGCAAATTCAAAACCCTAGTAGGTGAAGGAGTTTCTAGTAATATTACGTGATTAATAAGTAACAAACACTTTATTCGTGATTAATATTAAAAATTTCAGTACAAGTATTATATTTTTATCTTGATCGGACCCGTCTCACAGATAAAGATCTGTGAAACAGTTTCACAAATATGCGTGAGTGCAGGAAAATCATTAAAAAGAAAAAGATATGATACCACATTTGTATTAATACATTTGTTTTTCAGTTTTAGAATAAATTATTAATTAATGGTATTACCATCTACCCACGTTAGATAAGATGTAATGTGTCCTTTACGCCACCAGAAGTAGTTTAATATAATTCTAAATATTGCGCTGTTATCTCATTTCCTTTTTATGGAGGCCATTTGCGTAGGTGAGTAAACGAATGATTCGTAGAAAATTTTGTGTCGAAAACGAAACATATATGCGATCGTTACGTTGTGGAAATACTTTTTTGAGATTCATTTAATTTGAGTATAAAAATATCGTAATCAACGAAAGAAGATGTCGGAAATTATTATTGTTTAGTGCACTTTCCTTTTCTGTATTTTGTCCTCGTACTCACGCTTTGATGAATTACACAATTATGGGAAAGATCAGAGATTATGTTGATTGTAAATGATTAGTGTGCTGCCTAATTGCTAATTACACCTCCACAGCTATGAAAGAACATTGCATGGTATTCATGGCAGATTGGCAATTTCTTTCTTTTAAGAATGCTTCTAATCAATAGTTGCGATATGATCATGATTCAATTTCAATTTTGAATCGATAGTTCAAGAGTAACGTAGTCTGAAAGGTAATTAAATTTTTATATAAAAGGTTCAAGTTATGGTGCGTTTCTTTTTTCGGATGTTTAAAAAAAAGGTTATAAGTTTATAAGTTTTTGATTATATGTTGTAATTTGGGAAAGCTGACTCCATTCTGAGGTGTAAAATTTGGCAGGATTCCAATATAGGATTCATAGGAACAAGCTGGCTAGTTGATTCAGTCTGGACCGTATAAAACTTAAGGAAAATTAAATACTTAATTGTTTTTTTTTTTTAATCTAAAATATCTTTTGTATTTTATTAGGTGAGTTATATGGCTGTATGTATGTATATGTTGCTTCCTAGAGTTGTCAAAACATAGAGGGGATTAGGGGAAACATTATTGGGGCAAGTCAATATGGCGGCAAAAGTAGGTAGCAACCCACTATGTCTTGTGCAAAGAATTAGACCATTTTGTTAACGACTTTTTGGATTAATAATTTAATGATTAAATAATAAAGTGATCATAGAAGTCATGTTTGGATAATAAGCCTTTTCTTTTAATCTGTTTATGAAATAATAATTATAATATCAATTCCAAAGCTAGTGTTTGGATGATAAATTTTATTGAAAAAAGTTGAGTGTGATTTATATATTATATCAAGATATTAATTCAAGTGGGAAGGATAATGAAAAGACGGTAAAGTTTCTTTTTATTTTTTCTAGTTAAAAGAGAGAACCCCTAAAAGAGGTATCAAGTATATATGCAACCGGGGGTGGGCGGTAACATGAATCATGGGCCAATAGTCCAATACCCACACGGCCGATAACTTGGTTGGTTCATGGTGGTGAATTATGGACAATGACACTGCCAGCAGTAGTAGTGTGAAAGTTTCACCGTAATAGGGGCAACTTCAACCGGATACATGGATGTGGGGTGTAAAATGAATCATTGGTCACTACCTATACCGATAGCTTAGCTGGATCATGGTGGCAAATTGTAGGCAATGACACAAAATTTAACTCAGGCAGTAGCAATGTGACAGTTTCATTGCAACAGGGAGAAAAGGACAACTCCAACCAAGTTGGTCGGACAATTAGTTAGCATCCTATAGGACCAAGATGTCGGGAACAATCGTGATGAAGTTGGCTAAGATGATCAGACAGTTAACCGGCTTGATAACCACAAATTTCATCGAGAGTTGTATATCCCACTTGATGCACTATCTCTATTTAAGTGACCTGCCATGCAACTTGGCCTCCCATCCGGATTACTATCAGCATCATATATATATCAACATTATGTATACCCTATCACACACGTTGATGAAAGTAATAATGTTGGATGATAGCTACATATACTCAAATAACATTTCCATTATCACCCAACATGAGCACGCACTATAACCTTATTAGACAATGACATGATCTGATCTTGAAGAATGAAACCATCACACACGTACGTACAAAGCCGGGGCTAGCCCTCGGCAAGAAATGTATAGTATCAGTATCACAATAATCGTAATGACTGAATATCTCTTTTTCATTTAATTTTTAAATTTTGTTCTAAGACACCTACATAGTTGTATATATCCGGAATATATTTCAATGTGAATATGCAGTGATCGAAGAGGCAAGTCCACAGAGGGTCCACTTCCAACTTCTCCGGCGGTTGTCTCCTCCGATGTCGACGTCGCTTGCTTTTTGTTTGCCCACTAAACCTCGTCACTGCTCCACTAGCTACATCCTTTTCCTACTTCTTCTATAAACTCATCAATACAAATTAAATACGCACTACACCCCATCCCCTTCAAAAACAATAATCTATATTACATATGTATTAAAAATTAAACCTCGTCAACAGTCTCCAAAACATGAAATCTTGAGTTTTATTGTTGAAACTTCAAGAATCAAAACTTAAATGCACCTCAGATTGAGGACCACAAAACATAATGAATGGTAGGGCAACCTTTCCAGCACACAGTATTTGATCCTAGCTAGTTTCTTTCTTTTTATCACAAAATATTGATATTTTAATGCTCACCAATTAAAATCAACTAAATTTGTAGTTAATAATTACAACTACCAAATATTTTAATAAATAAAAACACATGTTTAATTACATAAATTAGAGTAATACAATCACCATCCAAATTCAACTCCTTATGAGTATGATCTATTAGCTTTATGAATCTGAACCAGTCAGTTATGTACAATCTAATACAGTTTACAAAACAGTTTTTATCAGATCAGAATACTTTATTGTGATCTTATGCAAACTAGAATTAAAGTTATAATATCATTTTTTAAAATATACTTTTAAATAACAGTTACAGCCTGCATGCTTTTTCATAAATTAAAGTAATACAGCTCACCATGAAGTTTATCTGCAAAATTATAAGAAGCATTCCCACTTTCAGCAGACTGACTACCATACAACTTAGAAAAACAAAACAAAAAGAAAAACTGCAGTGGAAGGAGAGAAAGGGGGGATGCGCGAATCCCAAGTACTAAACAAAATTATCCCTAGAACTGGGAACATTACTTCTTGCTGTTTGTCCATGAATTGGATGTCAGTTGACCATTTTGCTTTGTTGTTAGTGTAAATTGATATATTATATATTATATGATTTGGATGTTTAATTTTCAGATGTGCTAAAGTGAGGATGAATGGGTTCTTTGTGCTTGGTGAGAATGTGAAGCACATCATGCAAAAAGCATCCTAAGCTCAGCCTAGAAGCTCGGTCCAATACACTTGAATCCATCACGTCTGGTCAACCCATATAATTTTTTTGAGCAATTAGTAAAATGAGAGTTATTGAGGATGTATATTGTATAAATTTCATTTTGTGATTAAAGTCTGCATGCAAAGGACGACTACAATGAAGTAATCAATTTAGATCGTTCATAGTTGATAGACTCAAACTAAGAAAATTAAGTGGCGGTAGACTGATGCGCGACTTGTGATTTATCTTTAAAGTGACTCTAGGGCGGAATCCTGTGGACTTAAATTAGTCCCGTGAAACTGAGATGGTATAAAAAAAAAATTACTCTATCACATTGTTACAAACAGTTTTAATATGATTGATCACCTTATCCTCTGTCCATCGTAATTAATTAAGTTACATAAAGCTAAGAGTTTGCATTAGTGAAGTCATTAGCTATTAAAGTTAATAATGGATCCATATGACAACAATATAAATAGTAACTAATAAGTATAAATTACTAAAAGAAAAACAGCATAACTCCAAAGTGTAGTACGTGTAGTGTAGTGTAGTGTGGGCCTGTTCTGAAATTGCTTATTATTTCAAGTTCATGAATATCAAATGTCTCTGAACTTATGATCCATCCATCACTAAACTAAAGTCACCAAAGAAATAGACTAGTCGTATATCAGGTCATGTGTTCATTACAAAATCATCATGCAGTATGCCTAACAGCATTATCATATATTATTATTATTCAGGTGCTCTCTTTTCCACTTATCTTTTATTTAACATCAATTTAAATAAAAGTAGGAATCATTACTCATGGTTAGATACGAATCAGGTTTGTATAGATGAGATAGTGGTGCACTATGATCACTATTCTATTTCTGACTTACCAGTTTTTCAAAGTCCACCAATAAATTTTAGTCTCTTTTTATTTGTTAACGTTATAGGCATATGCAATTGTTATACCATGGACCAGGTTATGAACCCTGATACGTGGACGATCATAGTATTTTTTTTTATTAGGTGACGCAAAGATTAGAACCCATAATCTTTGGCATATGATTTATTCTAATACTAAATTGAAGCATCGACTCCATCTCAACTAAAAGCTGATAGTTAGATTTCACATTTATATGTATTTATTGGATAGTATAATTTACCGTTAAGTAAGGAGTAATAAATATAAAGATTCTTTTAAAAAAAATTCAAAAGTAACTTGACTTAGTATGGTCTTATGGATATGTATGTATATGATGAATGTAGTGGGTGTATGTGAACAGTGGAAACTTTTTGCCCATCATTTCTTGCACCTCCTCTGCCAAACAGTGAACTTTAACATCTACGTCAATGAACTTTTTTGTATTCATCTTTTAACTTTTATGACACGTAGTCTGCATGAGCAATATATATCTGTGTTTTGATGTCTCTCTCACCCAGTTTTTTGTGGGAATAATTATTTAATCAATAAATTGCCAATAAGGTAGCTTCTTTTAAGACGTGCTATATCAATAATTACACTGTTAGCTTGATATCCTCCATTCACCAATCAATATATTACACTCCCTTCTAGGGGTGGGCACTTCGGGATTCGGTACAATTTTTTTTATTTCGGTATCGATATCGGTATTTCGGTATTACAAAAAATGATACCATTCGGTTTTATAATAAAGTTCGGTTCGGTTTCGGTTCGGTATGAAACGGTTCGGTTTTGGTTCGGCATTATTTCGGTTCGGAATTCGGTTCGGTTTTGGAGGTTCAATTTTCAACATTTACTAATTTTCCAAACAGCACACTGCCAAACAATACATATTCGCATAATCCAAAGTCTAAAATATAAATATTACATAAAAATAAAGCAATTCAAACACAAAATTAACATAACAATCCAAATTGTAAAGTAATATCTTGTATATCCATCATCCCTCATCACGGACTAATAATATTATTATTATTTATTATATATATTTAAAAACCAAACGGTTTTCGATTCGGTTCGGTAAAAAACCGAACCGTTCAGTTTCTCTATATTAAGTACCGATCGGTGCTTTCGGTTTATACCGAACCGAACCGAACTACTTCGGTACGGTTCGATTTGGTTCGGTTCGGTTAAGTGCCCACCCCTACTCCCTTCCATATATTATTCACCGGATAAAATTTACAAAGTGAAATGCGCTACCTTTTCTTATTTTATCTCTTAATATTTATATCTTTACGTGATAATATTTGATTACTTCGTTTCATTTAAGTATTAAAGTGACACAAATAATGATATCGAGAATTGGAAAAAATAAGAAAAATACAAATAAGTCATTGAAAGTATTTCTTTTGTGTAATTAGGTGACTGAACATAAAAAAATATGCAGTCAAATTATCAAATAAGCAAAATATATACAATTGGAATATTTTTCTGATTTTATTTAATGCAAATGTGTTAAGAATATTACAATCTTTACTCTCAACCTGTATGGCAGAGAAAAATGCAACTCTTAGTTCATACCATGTAAGCAATATGATAGGATTTTATCAAAATTTTCACAAAATGTCTCAATTGTATGTATTTTGCTTGTTTGATGATTCAATTAACATTTTTTTAAGTTCAGTGACCCAATTAAACAAAAGCAAGAAGTTTAAAGGATTATTTGACATTTTTCTGAAAAAATATTACTGTTATGAAAGAATTGAATTTGATACATGCTCATACATGTACTAATGTTATTTGTACTCTAAATAGGACACTATAATTTAAGATTTGGCATCAATTGGACAAGTCAATGTCTTCAATTCTCCAACTCTTCTTAGTGCCCAATCTATATATTCTCATGCAAAGTATGACTAATCACATGGCAATCCAATCACAAGACCGAGCCTAACTAATGGAAAGAGTTAATACCTAATTTAGACCTCGATTATAGTGGTTTTACTCAATTTAGTCTTAAGTGACTTTTTGTACTCAATTAAGTCCCAGACTTTGATAATTTTACCCAATTAAGTCTTCCGTTAACAATTCCGTTAGTTGATGGTTAAAAGTAAGGTTAATATGGTAATTTATCCTCCATCCTCCCTTTTGGTCAAATTGCCATCTTCTTCCTCATTTCTCCTCCATCTTCTTTCTGGCTGTAATTTAAAATCCTCATTTCTCCTCCATCTTCTTTCTGGCTGTAATTTAAAAAAAAAAAAAAAACTCCATCTTCTTTCTGGCTGTAATTTAAAAAAAAAAAAAAAAAACTTAAAGTAGCAAGAAAAATTGTGAAAAAGAATGGAGTCAAGGCGTTTGAAGTCATGGAATAACCTTTGATCATAGTGTTCCACAAATGGGCATTAGGTTCTTCGATCAGAGTGAAGAGAGAAAACGCATAGGAAGAGGCTGGGGAACGCATGCAGAGATATGCAGTGGTCGAGTTGTTTCCTGAGCCATTAATTCTGGTGGCAGAGACCACATGTGATAAACAGAGAGTGAATCTGCATAAGGCGGATGAAGCTCAATTTTTTCTGTGTAGTCGTGTAGTGAGTTTTGAGGCCAGAAGTTCAGCAAGCTCATCAATAGTAGGCTATGTCCTCTTTCCCTTGACCACTTTCTTCTTCTACCACTATTTTGAACTTTGCATCTCCTCCCTAATCTCCCTGCCATCAACTTTCCTACAACTTCCATCATCATAACCACAAGCCAAAACCCAAAAAATAAAATCCCACCACAAAACTTAACACACCCCTCTCTCTCTCTCTCTCTCTCTCTCTCTCTCTCCC
>NC_044926.1:3106674-3235826 GCF_003576645.1 Ipomoea triloba | reverse complement strand
CCCCCCCCCACCCCTCTTCTCTATGCATCTATCTTTCTTTGATCTTTTTTCACAATTTTCTTTCTACTTTTTGTTTTTTGTTTTGTTTTTTTTTTTGAGCCGAGGAAAAAGATGACAATTTGACCAAAAGGGAGGAGGGAGGATAAATTACCATATTAACTCTACTTTTAACCATCAACTAACGAAATTGTTAACGGGGGACTTAATTGGGTAAAATCATCAAAGTCCGGGACTTAATTGAGTACAAAAAGTCACTTAGGACTAAATTGAGTAAAATCACTATAGTCGAGGACTAAATTGGGTATTAACTCTTAATGGAAAATACGGAGTATGGGAAAAATAAATTGGGAAATTAATATGGTGAGATGCTTGAGAACTAAAGGCCCAAGTTTTGCATTTCATGGCCTGTTAGAATGGGCTCTGTATCCACGTTCCTGTTGGGCCCACAACTTTCAATCTGCCTTTCAGAGTTTCAGTACTTTAAATTTAGAGATATTGGGCCAGTGCTATAGTCTCATAAAAATATGATTATAAAAATAAAATAAGATTGAATATCATAATTGTAATAATTTTATCGTTTAAAAAAATTAATTTCTTGTTTTCTCTACAAATATAAATTTTTTTATGATGGAAAAAGTTAATAATAATACATTTTAACACATTTAATACTTAAATTTATAAATTTTTTTTTATTTTATGTCAAACGTGTTTTTATTGTCTGAAAGTTGAATCGTAGAAGATAAGGTAAAAGACTGAAAGTATTGTTTTTCATTTTTTATTTTTTTTATTTGGTTGTATTTGCCGACATATTTTTTTCTATATTTCATTTTTTTTAATATATTTTTCTCTGCTCGCCATTCGCCAACTAGATAGCCGAGAAGCAGGGGCATCGAAACATGACTGAGATCAGCCGTCATATTTTATTAGCAAAAGACCTCAGAACCATATTCACAAGACAAAATATTAAGGTTCATGAATCATAATCCCCAAAAAAAATGGAAATTAAAGTAAAAATGTACATAAATGATGGATTGATTAACGATGTCAGTATTCGGGCAAGAAATTCAAATACCCAATTCTTGTTTTCAGTCTTTATGGTACAGTAATTCATTCCTTCGGAACTGCAAAATCCAGTGGAGAATTGAATGGATAAAAGAAGAAGAAGAAAAAACATGTTTTGATGACAGAAAGAAGCAAATTTCCTTAATTGCTACGAAACCAAGAATCAGCAGTCTTAAGATCTTGTTGCAGAACTCTTTGAAGCAAGGCTTCAGACTCGTGCATCAACTCAGGGCTCAATCTAAACATGAGCACACAAAACTCCATCTGATCCAGAGCCCCATCGCCGTCCATATCCCCTTCCTTCACCATGCTCCGCAGCTCATCATCCCTCAAATCCTGCAGCCCTAAAAGCGCCGAGTTCTTCTTCAAGCTCTCAAACGTTATCACCTCTTTCTCCCTATCCATCAGCAGCCTGAACCCATTACACAGCTCTCTGATCAGCCCTTCCCCGCCCAGCTTATCAGCCATCACCGGCAACATATCTTGGAACTCATTTCTCCTCGTATCCGCCATTTTTCTTGAAGTGATTGTGTATTTGTGTTGTGGATTGGGTTTGTAGAAATGGGTTTTTCTCAAAATACAATCTTGAATTTGGGTTGTATTGCTTACAGCAAGATGTGTTATTAATAGGAGGGAGATGGGGGAGTGTTCCAGGAAGGAGGGAAGGGGTGGATGGATCTCAGCCGTTAATTATATATCCTCTTTTAAATCAACGGTGGAGATTGTCCTGTATCAGTGGATGACAACAAGGTTAAACAGGGGAGTAAAGAGGTGGTCGGCTTTGGTACGAACCACAATGCAATTGCCAATCGTTTTCTAAGAAGATGCAGTGGCAGGCTGTCAGTTTGGTAGGTATATTTTGGTCATTTTTGGTGTATGAGATGTGTATTATGTATATCCATTTTTCTAGTATTTTATGTCTCTGAGATTGGTTCTATGTCATGTTTGTATGAATATAATAATAATACTCCGTATTAAAAATTTATTGTTGTTGTTTTGTTAAAGAACAGTGCAGGTTTGGGTTCAATTGTTGCATGGGTAGAGGTGGGCAAGGATTAGATATTAGGATCCATTCACATGATGGGATTGACTATTGCTGTCCTCCAAGGGGACTTGAGGTGGGAACTAGGAAACCCTATGGGAGATTCTGCCATACTTTGGCATCCACACTTGTGGTTTAAATAAATCCCCTAATTGATAAGATATTCGAAAATAAATCATAATTTGTAATTTTGTCCGGAGTAATTAATAAGAAGTTCAAAATTGTTAAGGTGTTGATTGATATCTAATGGGTGATGAGGATGAAGAGTCTCAGATCAGTCTCGACTCACTCAAATTCTCATTCTTAACTAGGTGTTCAATCTTGGTGTAATCAACCCATGCTTGTGAGACGAATTTCCTTATTTATGAGAATAACAATTTAAGTAATGTCAAGCATCTTAGATGGCATGTATGTAGTGATTCTCACATATAAGAGGTTATGTGGTCGAGCATCATACTTAATTGTATTGATGGTTGCCTTAAAAATTTTCTAAACTGTTTAATTTTATAAAAAAATAAAAAATAAAGAGATAAATACCTAACTAAAATTCCTTCAAACATATTATTACCTAGTAATTTCATTGCGATAAAAAGAACTTTGATGAAGATGAGTGTTGGAATTTGAGTGAAGGATTGATGTAGGGCTTAAGCAAAATTGTCTGAAATGAACAAAAGCAAAAGTACAAGAGAGGAAGGTACGTGAGAATGAGAGGATATTAATGATGCCATTGCTGAGCTAAACGTTGATAGTGTAATATATGAGAAGGTGGTCTGAATCCAAGCTTTTGACTCTTTCAAAGAAAGTGATCTGTGGATAATGTCAAACACATGCATGCACACTATTCTATTACTGGCGTGCTCGAGCAATTGTTAATAGAAATTAACCCCACTACAAAAAACAAAATAGAAAATAAATAAATTCAGGAAATTAAAATACATTAGGGGTGTCTTTGAAGCATGAGAATCGGAATCAGAATTAGAATAATGATCGAATATTTGGTAATGGTATGAGTTTTGGTGAAAGCATTTTGCATGTTTGGTAATAAAGTGAAATTTGAATGATATGATTATCAATGTTGATATTTGGTTATGTGTGACCCTATAATTGGAATAAAGGTTTTAAAAATACAAAAAACAAAAAACAAAAAAAAATTAAAAAAACAAAAAAACAAAAATTACAGAATTTCATAACACAATACTAAAAAACTAACACAAGCAGTGTTGCAAAAATCCCGCATATTCACCAATTAATCGGTGTCTAGGCGTTAGGCGCTTACCGGCTGTCTAGCGTATCACAATAATCGATGGTCTATGCGGCCGACTAGGCTTCCTAGGCGCTGACCGCCTAGTCCTCCTAGGCACCGCCTAGGCCGACTAAGTCGCCTAGTCGGCCTATTAGCTATGATTCCCTTCTTTTTAATTAGATAAGTTATTTCACTTAGAACAATATCATTTTGAGCGGAATAATCCTAAATCGTTCAAACTCTAATTTAGGTTAATATTTAATATTTTAGTATTAACTATTAAAGTATTAAATAGATTATAATTATCATGTCTTAAAAATTTAAAAATTAAAACAAATTAAAAAAATACATGGGTCTCTTGGCGCCGATTAATCGCCGCCTAGTCGCTCTAGGCGGTAGGCGTCCTCTCGAGCGCCCGAGGAATGTCTAGCGATTTTTTACAATCATGAATACGAGACACGAAAACTTACAATACAAGATATATACACATACTTTATAGTATAAAAGAAAGTGTAACGTGAATTGAACAACCAAATAGTCGCTGTCAAAAGTAAATAAAAAACAACATGGTATAGGACCAGAGTCCACAGCCACAGTATAATGATCCCATGTACATGGAGGCAACCTAACACTCCTATTTAGAAGAGAAATCAATACTTATTACATCTCCTAAGTCCTAACTACATCATACATACACATGACAGCCCAAAGCATAAAAACAATTACATTTTAGTTACATACAAGATAAACTCAAAGCGAAAAGGTAATTTAATCTGATTGGTACGGTGATGATAAAGATTGGGTCTCGAGTCCCTACATGATCAGTGATGAAGATAGGCCAACTTTCCAAAGGTTGGGTACCACCGGCAGAAGAAATGAAACTTCATAGAAGATTCTGAGAGTCTTTTTCTCATCTCTGATCTTTTCCACCCACTTGGAATTTTCTTTTTCGCACTCATCACAGCTTTCTTGAATCACTTTTCCCGACCAATTCATTTTTGTCATGCATACATTTTATCATCATAATTAGACTCATGATGTCCAGAACGTATTAAGAATCTAATATCATTTTGTTGAGGGAAAACGAGGATAAAAAATCGCGAATAAAGACAGAAAAAATTTATGTGGTTTGACTGTTACTTATTTATACAGGAGCGAATGAAGTCTTTTATTAATTGTACTGTGATGACAGTATATTCAAGATTATAAGTACGGAGTATTATATATTCATATATAACTCTTAACGGTTTTACAAAATTATCATTGTAACCCTCATCACACTCAACGAACTCAATTCGAGTTCAAACAATGGAGACAAGTATATATTGTCATTCTGTTATACTCTACTATGTATTAACACTTGTCATCTTTAGTAACATATGAGACATACACAACACTACGACACACTTGATACTTAGACTACGTAACTTGTTTATTTTATGCTTTTTATCAGGTTTGTACATAATGAGAAACATGCTACACTTAATAACTTTTTATATTGAAATTTGTGTATTATTTAATTTTTGCCTTTCCCAGTGGATGTGAGCATGGCTTTGACAATTGGATGGACAGATGGACAACAGCAGCCTCCAATAATTCATCTTCCCCACTGCCACCAATCAGGATTTCTGTCCAAAAATGTGTTTGACATTGTGAATATGAACAGAGGAATTATGAATTTCTTGGTTTAGTTATACAAGAAGAGGTCAGAACCAAAACTTTAATGTGTTCACGTTAGTATAAATCTTAAATCTTGTGGCCGTTCAGTATTGAAGATTGACCACATGCGGCTATACAAAAAATTAACATTCTACCTGGATTATGTACGAGGAAGAAGTCATATAAAGAATTAAATGAATGCAACAGTGACTCCTCTGTGTTTCTCAGTAGACTGAAAAAACTACTAAACTAGCATTGTATAAAATCTTTCCTTATCTGGGTTCTTGTACTGTAATTGTCATTTGGTTGTTGGAGTATGGCTTACTAGAGGAAGTAGATGAAGAAGTGCCAGATGTCATGCGCGCCCTTGCGACAAAAGCTGGTTGATTGGCTCTTGGGATACTCATACTATCACTCCCGAGCATAATGAGTACGTTAGACATGCTAGGGCGAACGCCTGGATCTTCTTGTACACACAACAACCCAACGTTTATACACTTGAAGACTTCGGTTTCATGGTTTGGTTCGAGTGGAAGGAGTGGCTGGTCTACTAAATCCTTCGTTCTTTCTTCGCTCCACAATCTCCATGCCTGAAATTTATAGCATATAGTCATATTGTCAAGGTTGGGAACTATAAGGACGCAATGGCAATTATAGCATAGCAAAGTTATGTCACTCACATAGCCTAATAGGTTTGAAGATTCATCAAGATGATAAAACCCGCTATTTTTCTTGCCACTGACGATCTCCAGTACAACTACTCCAAAACTAAATACGTCTGATTTTGTTGAGAATAGTCCGTCTAATGCGTACTCTGGTGACATATAACCACTGTATTACAGAACAATTGGTGCATATTAGGAGACTAATCACATGCATAAGAAGAATGCTAGAATCTTTGAGATAAATATGAGATATGCTTAGTGTACTTACTATGTCCCAACAACCTTGTTGGTGTTTGCTTCAGTTCTTTTGCCTTCAACAATCCTTGCCAATCCAAAATCTGAAATTTTGGGATTCATTTCTTCATCCAACAAAATGTTACTTGTTTTTAAATCTCTATGAATGACCCTCAATCTTGAATCATGATGAAGATACAATAGCCCTCGAGCAATCCCCAATATAATGTCAAACCGCTTCTCCCAATCCAGTTGTGCACTTAAGTTTCGATCTTGAGAGATTATGGTGAAAAAAGAAGATTAGTAGAAACCAAGCATTACCTGATTGTTTAAAGGGCAGAGTCTGCATAAAAGAAAAGGAACAGAAAACAACATGTGATGGACTAACCAAATATCCAGGTGTCTAAACTTTTGTTTGGCATATATTCATAGAGCAGAATCTTTTCCTTTCCTTTAATGCAGTAGCCCAAAAGGCGAACTAGATTCCGA
The DNA here is from genome assembly GCF_003576645.1 of Ipomoea triloba. Lineage (NCBI taxonomy): Eukaryota > Viridiplantae > Streptophyta > Magnoliopsida > Solanales > Convolvulaceae > Ipomoea > Ipomoea triloba. The sequence goes on along the minus strand of NC_044926.1, from coordinate 3,229,432 downwards.
TGTTGAAGCTTTGCAATCAGTATAACTTCATTCTTAAATTCATTGTTGCCTTGTCCCGATTCATTTGATAACCTTTTTACTGCTATTTCTCGACCTCCTTGGAATACACCCTGCACAAGTATTTGCACTGTTGAATTGTACGATGGGTACAAAATATTGAGTGGAGTTGGAATAATACTTACCTATCTAGAGAGGTATATATGTCGATCATTACCTTGTAAACAGGACCAAAACCTCCACGTCCAAGCTTATTCGCATCAGAAAAGTTGTTTGTAGCAACTAATATACTTTCAAAACTGAAGAATGGAACGTCGATCCCTTTCTCATCATGTTCTTCTATCATGCCTTCTCTGTCACTGTCATCATACGCTTCGTGCAATTGAATTTCTTGATTGTTACTTTCATTTTCTGAAGTCCAAAACCAAAATTCCAAACATAATTAGTTGAGGAAACCTTCTTCAACCAATATAATTCGAGCAATTACTTCTTTTAAGGTTACCTCTATGTTTCGCGTTTCTCCTATGTCTGTAGTAAATGTAGAAAAAGACACAAACAACTAGAATGACACCGGCTATAGTTGCAGGTATGATTGCTTTGAGTTTCCCTGATGACTTGTGATTTCCAACTGTTGAAATGAAAATGAGGAAACATGAAATTTACACTGGCAATTTGGTATGATAAATTCTTCTGATTCCAAAGTTCTTCAGAAACATTTTAAAGTTCCCAATTCATAGCTGAGGCAATAAATTACGAAATTCAGACAGCCAACATATTTCTCAGTAGAAACAAAACAAGATTAATGAAGTTAGCCATTGGAGCTTGCGTAAAGACAAATGTTTTCGCAACTCATAAGTCATAACGCAAATGTAGCAATCCATATGAGTTGAGAGTTGTTACCTTGGACAGCTCCATGTTCAGCTCCAGCGAGTCTAATCCGAATTGTGCTTCCATTTCTATCATCTTTTGACAGAACCAAGAATTCGTCATTCCATATTAAGCAACCATTGTTACTATCATAAGCATAGGCAGTGCAGGAACAATTCCTCAGACAAAATGATTCACATTGTTCAGAGCTCCGAACTGTCACATTTTGAGGCTGTCTGGGCAATTTCATATTCGTGGTCGGATCAAAGTGGTCCTTTGGGGCACTTGCATTCGTCGCACATTGCAACTTCACATTCCTGGCACAGCCGCCGGAAAAATCCTTCAATCTCCAATCTTTATCCGAGTTAATGCTGAAACCAGGCAAGCATTCACAAACAGAAGAGGAATTCTCTTTACACAGGCCAAACGGGCCGCAAGAAGCATAAACGTCGCACTGTTTTTCCGGCCGACTAAAGACGCTTTGCCACGAACCGCTATTCGACCATGTAAACAGCTGGATTTGGCCCGTTACACTGATTGTGAACCTTGAGAGCACGGAAGGGTCATTGAGGAAATACGTCGAATAGCTCTCGTTCACATTGTTGACATAGTTGAAACTGTACATAGGATTAGGAATATCCTTAAATGCACGGCCATCCCAGGGTCCACTGCTCCAGTATTGCTCAATCCCGTTCCACTTCACAACATACTGCTCAATCGTGGGGTCCATCTCCAGACTGTACGGTCCCGGAGCCGGATCCTCCGAGTTCCGCCATGAAATTAGCGACTGTTTCTCGTTCGTGCGCTTATTATACCCGAGTCGCGCGTGGGGCATGAGCGTGTCCGCCGGATAATCGAAGCTCTGCCAGAGCGGCGGAGTGGCGTTAGAATACGGGCCGTCGGAGAGAACCAAGTTTCCGGTTTCAAGAAGCGTTGCTTGAACGGAATTCCAGGGCGAGGTGAGATTGGTTGACCAAATCGAGTTCCCGCTCCCAGTTGTGAGCACCAAGTTCCCGTTTTTGATGTTCAGCTGAGCTGAATCCATGTCGGGAGAGGAAATCGGAGCTTCCCTATTGGCAACCCAAATCACTGTTTGAGGCGATATCTGCTTGTACCAAATGCCCGCGTAGTAAGATGACTGACCCGGCGTGAAGAAACCCATCTCAAATGTTCCATTTTCAGAGACAAGAGTCACTGCAAGGGTTAGCGATTTGCCTGCTGCGGTGAGGACGTTTGATCCCAGAGAGATTTCTGGAGAATTGAAGAAGAAGAAGAACAGAGAAAGCCAGAGAGAACTACTATTCAGCCTCAGCTCCATGGCTGCATAGAAGTGCACGGAGCACTAGTCTGCTGAAAGTGGAGTCTAGATTCTTTAATCGCTTATTTAATTATTAGGTTTTTGGTTAATGGTAAAAATCTGAACCATAATCCAAAGGCTTTCTGGGTCATGATTGTTGAAATTTTCATAGATTTGAAATTTCTTTCTTCTCATAGCGTCTGAGATTTGAAATTTCTTAAATTGACAGTTGGAATAAGGAAGTCCAGTAACTACTATTTTTTGAAGACTCAACTTACCCGATTAAGCAGTTCTAGACCGTGAAGCACGATTCATATTACAAGATATATTCTTAATATAAGTTATTTTTATATACTGTATATTTATTTGTAATATATTGCGAGTTTATAGCAACTACATCAACAAATATTGTGAGGATCATGTCAGGCTATGATCTTGAAGAAGCAATCTTAAACTGGTGTGAAGGATAATATTTGAAGAAATAATTCTCCTGCAAATGTAGAGTTAATGTCAAGAATGGCAGAAAAAAAAAAGAAAAAAGAAGTAAGCAACAGCCGTGAAGTGTGCGGCGCGCCCGCATGGGCGAGTCAGAGTGGCCGCCAGCTGGCGGCCACTCTGACTTTATACCACCATTTCGTTTTTTTTTTGTTTTTTTTTATTTAAATTGTCAGAATTTGTTTTTCTTTTCTATTTTCTTTTTCTTTTTTTTTTTCTTTTCTCCCATATACTCTTTCCTAATCACACTTAAAAACTCCTCAATTACCGCGAAATAACTCAACTGATAAGGATGCTCTTATTTTAACTTACATTATATTAACAATAAATATGCGTTAAAATGTAATAAATTTTTTTACAATATATTGATAATACGAGTATATTAAAATAAATTAATAATATATAAGATATAAATTTGTATTGGATAGTGTGGGTTGACAATCTAAGTTGCAATTTGTTGAGGGAATCATCAGTGATCACTGATTAGTCGACCAGCAACTATTGAGGCTAATTTAATAGGGTTGTGGCTATTCAAACTTGTCAACTTATAGGAAAGCGACATTTCTCAATAGTGATCAAACCCTATGGACTCTCCATTAGTAGATTTTGATACGTTTTTAAAATAGTAAATATTTTGGGAGTGGGTTTTTAACAAATATGAAATGAGTTTTTTTTTTTGCAGATCTTTCTCCTGCAAATGTAAAAAAAGGTGCATACAATGCATGTCCTCAAATAATGGTGGCAGTTTCCCTTATTAGAAGAAAAAAAATAGAAGAAATGCGCACCAAAGAAATTATTACATTCAATCGTCTCTTGTTGAATACAATTGACTCTGTTACAATGTAGTATCTGTTCATACATATTTCGTACAAGTATATACTTTCGAACTTGTGACATCTAACTTAGGAGGGCCACAACTATAATGCTTGACCACAAGGTCTTTGACAAATGAATCTTTTCCACTGGGAAAGTGTTGAAGTTATGAGGTAAGAGGAAACATGGGTCTCACCTCACTATCGACCTTCCACCACTGAAGCAGTGACTTCATTGTTGGAGTAGGCACTTTTCTTGGACGAAGAAGAAGACGGCGTGTCTTCGACACGCCTCCTTGCTACAAAAGCTGGCTGCTTGGGCCGTGGAAGACTCATGCTTTCAGTCACTAGCATTATAACAACATTCGACATCGTTGGTCGATCGTTTGGATCTTCTTGCACGCACAACAGCCCCATATTTATGCATTTCAAGACTTCACTTTGGTTGCAAGATGAGAGCAGAATCGGATCCATCATATCCAGTGCCTTCTCTTCCATCCAAAACTTCCATGCCTGACACAGTTACAGAATTGTCACCCGTGAACATATAATGATGGGTATTTGCAGAATGTGTAATAGGCTTTTAATGCTCACATGGCCTAAGAGGTTCAAGGATTCTTGAGACTGGTAAAATGATGTGTTTCTTCTTCCGCTAATGATCTCAAGTACAACCACGCCGAAACTAAAAACATCTGATTTGATTGAGAAGAGCCCCTCCATTGCGTATTCCGGAGGCATATACCCACTTTGGCAAAACAAAATAAAGGTGATCAAAGGTATCAAAATTAGTGTTTGCATAATCAAATTAAAGTATCTAGCTTAACTGCAAGGATATTCTTGATAATAGATTCCTTGAATTCACCAAACATTAATGATGCTTATGTATGGAAATGTTGCAAGGATTATCATATAAACTTACAGGGTGCCAACAACTTTCTTTGTATTGGCTTCTATGCTTTTGCCTTCAACAATTCTTGCCAGTCCAAAATCTGAAATCTTGGGGTTCATCTCTTGATCTAATAAAATGTTGCTAGCTTTAAGATCCCTATGAATCACCCTCAACCTCGAGTCTTGGTGGAGATAAAGAATACCTCTAGCAATGCCCAAGATGATATCGAACCTCGTTTTCCAATCCAATGTAGCAGAGAGTGTGCAATCTTGCAAAATGAGAAGACATTTAGAATTCAAAGAATTGAAGCTGTTAAATAAGTTGAAGAAAGATCAGCAGCGATCATGGACTAACCAAATATGATGGCATCTAAGCTTTTGTTGGGCATGTATTCATATAACAAAATCTTTTCATTTGTTGTGATGCAGTAGCCTACAAGTTTCACTAGATTGCGGTGTTGAAGCTTGGCAATCAACACAATCTCGTTCTTGAATTCATTCACACCTTGTCCACTCTGGCTCAACAACCTTTTCACAGCAATTTCTTGCCCTCCTGGAAAAATACCCTGTGAAAGTCTACAACTGTTACATTTACAAGGCACCTAATGCTCAGATTAAGATAGTTGTCTAGTCTCGAAATAACCTTATAAACCGGGCCAAAACCCCCTTGTCCAAGCTTGTTTGCATCAGAGAAACTCTCTGTTGCTGCCAATATGATTTCCAGGCTAAAAAATGGAATGTCAATAGCTTTCTTATCATCCTCAGTGAACAAGTCATTCTCTTGGTCTGCAATGTTTGTTTAAGTACAGTTATTCTCAGTTGATTTGCTAAGATTGTTGTCTAAGAAAAACAGCACTCACTAGTTAGAAACAGAATTCTTACCCTTTCTTTCATGAACCAAATTTCTTTTATAAATTGTGTAGCCAATGCTGCACAAAATTACAAGCGCTAGAATCACTGAGATAAAAATAATCACTGATCTGAACTTCAAAGAAGATTCTTTCCTTTCTGTTGATGACCCTGCTTCTGTCGTTACTGAGACACAGGCAAGAAGAATTTCAGTTCATTGAGTTCTAAATGTGGAGATGGCATAAAATCTTTAAGCCTTATGCCACTACTGCAACAAAACATTGCTCTCAGATCAATGACAATGGCATTGCATGGAGTATAGCAAAGAGCATATAGTCAATTGATAGAATCAAAAGAGCTATATGTAATCAAACAGGAATAGTAAAGTTTATGCATACTTGAGGTACAATTTAAGCTTAAGGCGTCCCATTTGAAACCTGATTTGCATTGGCACCTCCCCTGCCCTTGTTTTGTAGCATTGCAAATAGTGTTGGGCCAATCCTCACAGTCAATAAGAGCACTACATGTTGGCTCCGGTGGAGGGTTCCAACCAATCTCTATACTATCTTTGCGTTTATCAATGTCGTACATATAACACCAGTTGGTCACATTGAATGGCAATGAATCGTTAAGGAGTGTGACTCCATCAATTGGGTTTCTGGAACTACATGTATGAGAATTTTCCATATTGAGTTCAATCACAAATTTTTTGGAGTCGAAGTCGATATCAGTGACAAGATAGGATTTTGTCAATGTTTGGAAACTTAAATCGCCTGTGGACTCTGTACAGGAGAAACTACTGTACAGAGGATCTCCACAGTCTGGTTGAGTGCTTAAAGGATATGGTATCGAGTTTAAACCACAAGGGCGACAGTCCCTCCTTGTTCGTTCTGCAAAAGATGAGAGCATGAAACATTTCACAAAAGCAATGATGTTTAATGAGGGACGCTTCCTAAGGAGGATTGAAGTATGTGTTCTATCTCAACTAAAAGTATAAGCTGATAGTTGGATTGTTGTTTATACATTATATGCTTGCCTCCTCAGAGTCCGGTGACTTTTGACGGGTTCCAAGCAACACACTTGAACCATAGTCTCTTTTTGTCATGGTGACATAAATGTGCTTGGGGAAATGGATATATTGTTGGATCTTACCTAAGTCAGAAATTGCAACGCGGACGGAAAGGGTAAGACCAATGGTGTCATCCTTTTGGAGACCAGTTAAATTAGATGTCCAAATTCTGCATTCGAGTCTAAGGTCACTAGTCCCTCTTTGTCTTGGATCCACTGCACTATACGAATAAGCCTGGCACTGGCAATAGTTAAGGCACTCCTGTTTGCAGTCTTCTTCAGTCTTAGCATTTGGATAAGCCAAGTCTGGATTCCCAAATACCATTGAAGGGAGATTCAAGAATGTGTCTTTCGTGGCATTCTGGTTGCAGCTAATATCTGACTTCCTAGAACAACCACCTGAAAATTCTTCAGCACTCCAATCATCTGGATTAGTAGGTTTAAACCCCGGCAAACACTTGCAGTTGTTGATGCTACAGCTAGCAAACGTCCCACAGAAGTTATACACGCTGCAATTATCTCTTGGCGCTGCCCATTGCAAAACCCAGCTATTATTCCAGATAGCTGTATTTGCCCAGAGGAATTCATCAATAGTCTTGGATTATGGTATGAAGGCAGGCTTGACAAGTTTGCCAAACTAAAATTCGATTGCAAGTTTGCCGAACTAAAATTCGATAGCAAGAAGTATACATCAATGGGTATACCACTTAAACTGGTTAATCCTTCTCCAACGCCATCTTTCCAGTATGTTACTGTTCTCTTCAGAATGATGTACTGATTTTTGTCTGCGGGATCTTGTCTGAATCTGTAACTTCCATTTCTGGGGTTGTGACCGGAACTTTCCCAGGAAGTCAGTGTTAAATTCTCATCCATTTTCATCCCAGGAAGAAAAGTATCGGCTGGGTTGTCGAAACTTTGCCATAAAGTCTCCCCCGAAAGATCATCAATCAGAACTAAGTTCCCAGAATCCAAAAGCCTTGCTGTTCTTGAAGTCCTGTGTGACTTAGAGGGCGTAGCATCAAGTTGTGTGGAGAAATATGTGGCGCCAGTAGCATCCAGAACAAAAAGATTTCCATCTTCTTTAATGGCGACAGCCCCTTCTGGATCCTGAATTGGGATTTCGCTATTGGCAACCCACACAACCGTTCGCGGTTTCAAGCTGTAATACCAAATGCCTACGTACCAGTTTGAATTTTCTTCATCTTGAAAGAAACCAAGCTCAAATCTTTTCCCAGCTGAAACAAGTGTGTCATTCTCATTTAATAAACTGCTTCCGGTGGTGATTGCGTCTCTACCATGACACGGAAGCATAAAGCACATCAATAATGATGGACACAAGAGCTGGCAGATGCACTGCATAGTTACGTTGCAGCAGATTGCTTTCAAGTGTCTGATCTTTGTGGCTTTGGCAGATTAATTATTGTTGGATGATGAGAAGTCTTCGCTCCCGAGTGAAGTCAACACTAACTTAAAGTGTAGACGACTAAGTTATCATCACCATAAATAATGGTGAAGCTAACCGGGCCATGCATGATGACAACATTTACGGTTATCATTTGTGTGATAATCCCTTTTTATTTATTTATTTATTTATAAATTTATACCCAATGCTGGAATATGGACTAGCGGTAGTCAATCAAGCAATCAGACCGGCATTAGATGCATGATAGTTAGACTAGCTGCCCCGGAGCTTGACCAGTTAACTTTGGCAATAGAAGAAGGAATTATATGGCAACTATACCATTATGGATGGACAACCAAGGTCAACTTAAATTATCTCTTACTCCCTAAGTTATCATTCTCTTTCTTAAATCACCCCAACTACCTGATATCTTTATATTTCCTAAATCTCCCCTACATGTAGTCATGCCCACGTTTCGATTCTGGTTCCAAATCAGTGGTTCCTAGTTCTAGAATCAGCCAAACCGGAATCGGACTTTGTATAAAGGTTTCACCGGTGGTTTCAGTTCAAACCAATTTGATTTCTTTCTTTCTTTTGTGAATTTTATTTTGTAAATTACAAAGTACACTAAGCTATCACTATAGAGAAATTAAAGGTGAACCTGACATGAGGGTCATCGCGACAACATGCATTTCCTTTTTCCAATGATATGATATTCATAAATAATCTTGTGATTGAAAAGTTTATATTAACTTAAACCGCGTTTAGATTTATGGGTTGAACCGTTGAAATACTTTTCAACTTAGTTTGTATGGACGAATTGGCTTGCTTTGACACGCCTATTAATAGCAGGTGGAGTCGTGAAGTCAACAACACATACACTCCACATCAATTCATTAACCATAATTTAATGAGTAATACAGTGCATGCATATATGTTAGAACCCCATTGTCTCTAACCAAGAACAGTATATTCTTCCCTTGCTGAAAAACATTCTAATGTGAATCATTGATAAATATTCATTTTCTTTTTGAAATCATAAATATTCATTTTTTGAAATCATAAATATTCGATTTTAATATATCAAAAAATTATTTGTAAGTAGCTAGTATATTAAAAAAAATGAACCTTCAAGGTACTAAAAAAATTGAACTTTCAATATATTAAAATGAATCTTCAATATACAAAAAAATGAATCTTCATTATATCAAAAATGAATTTTATGCAATTGATCCATCAAAAGAGTATTGATTGGTTAACTATCTACCCACCAATGAAATAGTAAAATCATTCTGGGATTCGGCGGTTATCTTGGACGAAGAAGAAGATGTCATTTCAGAAATACGCCGCCTTGCTACAAAAGCCGGCTGCTTCGGCGGTGGAAGACTCATGCTTTCAGTCGCTAGCATTATAACAACATTCGACATTGTTGGCCGATCGTTTGGATCTTCTTGCACGCATAATAATCCGATGTTTATGCACCTCAACACTTCACTTTGGTTGCAAGATGAGACCAGAATTGGATCCATCATATCCCCTGCTTTCTCTTCCATCCAAAACTTCCATGCCTGACACAGTTACAGAATTGTCACCAGTAAACAAACAATCACAGATAAATTTGTAGAAATAAATAGGCTTTTGAATTTTGATGCTCACATGGCCTAAGAGGTTTAAGGTTTCTTGAGATTGGAAAAATGACGTGTTTTTCCTTCCACTAATGATCTCGAGTATAACCACACCGAAACTAAAAACATCAGATTTAATTGAGAAGAGCCCTTCCAGTGCATATTCTGGAGGCATATATCCCCTGACAAAACAAAAAAAAGTGTGAAATTAGTGTCTGCATAATTATAGTATTTAGCTTAACAATGATGTTCTTATTCAGTTATTCAGATAATAGATTCCTTGAATTCACCACACATTAATGATGCTTATGTATGGAAATGTAGTAAGGATTATGATATAAACTTACAGGGTTCCAACAACTTTGTTTGTATTGGCTTCTATACTTTTTCCTTCAACGATTCTTGCCAGTCCAAAATCTGAAATCTTAGGGCTCATCTCTTGATCTAATAAAATGTTGCTAGCTTTAAGATCCCTATGAATGATCCTCAACCTTGAATCTTGGTGGAGATAAAGGAGACCTCTAGCAATGCCCAATATGATGTCGAACCTCATTTTCCAATCCAGTATATCAGCGAGTGTGGAATCTTGAAAACAAAAATAAAAGACTTAAGAATGTTAAGGTTTTAACCACAGGTTTGCAGAAAGAAGATGATGATCAGTTCATAGACTAACCAAATATGATGGCATCTAAGCTTCTGTTTGGCATGTATTCATACAACAAAATCTTTTCATTTGTTGTGACGCAATAGCCTACAAGTTTCACTAGATTGCGGTGTTGAAGCTTGGCAATCAACACAATCTCATTCTTGAATTCATTCACACCTTGCCCTCCCTGGCTTAACAACCTTTTCACAGCGATTTCTTGCCCACCAGGAAAAATACCCTGTGCAAGTCTACAACTGTTACATTACAAGGCACCTAATCCTTGAAATAAGATATATAGTTGAAAGTAGGCTCTAAACAACCTTATAAACCGGGCCAAATCCCCCTTGTCCGAGCTTGTTTGCATCTGAGAAATTCTCTGTTGCTGCCAATATGGTTTCCAGGCTAAAAAATGGAATGTCAATGGCTTTCTTATCATCCTCAGTTAACAATTCATCCTCTTGGTCTCCAATGTTTGCCAAGTTATTCAGTTGGTTTCCTACAATTCTTTTGTCTAAGAAAAACAGCACAAGTTAGAACAGTTCTTCTATAGACTTAAGAGTTGAAGATTGATTCAGTCTTACCCTTTCTTTTACGAACCAAATTTCTTCTATAAATTATGCAGCCAATGCTGCACAAGATTACAGCAGCTAGAATCACTGAGATAGAGATAATCACTGATCTGAACTTCACAGAAGATTTTGTCCTTTCGCTCGATGACCCTGCTACTGTCATTACTGAAACACAGGCAAGAAGATTTTCATTTTATTGAGTTCTAAATGTGGAGATGACACAGAATCTTTAAGCCACCAAAAATTTTCTTTCAGAGAAAATGACATTGCATGCAGGCTAACAAGGAGCATATAGTCAATTGATAGATTCAAAAGAGTTATGTAAATAATCAAACAGGTAAAGTAAAGATTAAGCATACCTGAGGAACAATTTAAGCTTAAGGCGTCCCATTTGAAACCCGATTTGCATAGGCACCTTCCCTGCCCTTGTTTTGTATCATTGCAAATTGAGTTTGGCCAATCCTCACAGTCAGTAGAAGCACTACAGGTTGGCTCCGATGGAGGATTCCAACTGATCTCTATACTATTTTTGCCTTGACTCAGTAAATGACCAGTGTCATTATAACACCAGTTTTTCACATTGAATGGCAATGAAGAGTTAAGGAGTATGACTTTATCAGCTGGGTTTCTGGAATTACAGCTATCAGAATTTTCTACAGGGACGTCAATCACAAAACTTCGGCTCTCCAAACTGAAATCAGTGACAGGATAGGATCCATTCAATGTTTGGAAACTTAAATCACCTATGGACTGATTACAGGAGAAACTATAGTACAGAGGATCTCCACAACCCGGTTGACTGCTTAACGGATATGGTATAATGTTATCACCGCAAGTGGGACAGCTCCTTCCTGTTAATTCTGCAAAAGATCACAGCATGAAACATTTCACAAAAGCAATGATGTTGTTGAGCGGAGGCCGGTAAAGGGCCAAGTCCATCAATTGGGGAAAATGTGATGGGGTAGTGGTCCTTAAAGATGTTTAATAAAGGGTAATGGATATATGACTCTTACCTACATCAGGAGTTGCAATGCGAATGGAAAGGTTAAGACCATTTATGCTATCCTCATGGAGATCAATGAAATCAGATGTCCAGATTTTGCATTGGAGTGTAAGGTTTCCAGTCCTTCTTGGTCTAAGAGCAGGATTCCGTGCACTATATGAATAGCCCTGGCACTCGCAATAGCCAAGGCACTCCTGTCTGCACTCTTCTTCACTCTTGGAATTTAGAATTGTCGAGGCTGGATTCCCAAATACCACTGAAGTGAGATTCAAGAATGTGTCTCTCTTCACAGTCTGGTCGCAGCTAATAGCTGGCTTCCTAGAACAACCACCTGAAAATTCATTAGCTCCCCAATCTCTGGGATTAGTAGGTTCAAAGCCCTGCAAACACTTGCAGTAGTGTGAACCATTATTGTTGATGCTACAGCTACCAAAGTTCCCACAGACGTTATACACACTGCAACGATCGTGTGGCTCTGACCATTGCAAAGACCAACCAACCTTCTTACTATCCCAGCTATAGAATTGTATTTCCCCAGAGGAATTCATCAATAGCCTTGATGAGTTTTTGCCACTAAAATTCGACAGCAAAGAGGACACAATAAGGGGAATACCACTTAAACTTTTCCAGTGTGTGGTTAGTGGTCTCTTCTTAATGGTGTAGAGATTTTTGTCTTCTGTATCTTGTCTGAAGGTGTAATTTCCGGGTGTGGGATTGTAGCCAGAACTTGCCCAGGAAGTCAGTGTAAAACTCTCATCCATTTTCATCCCGGGAAGAAAAGTATCGGCTGGGTTGTCGAAACTTTGCCATAAAGTCTCCCCCGAAAGATCATCAATCAGAACTAAGTTCCCAGAATCCAAAAGCCTTGCTGTCCTTGCAATCCTGTGTGACTTAGAGGACGTAGGATCAAGCTGTGTGGAGAAATATGTGGCGCCAGTATTATCCACAACACAAAGATTTCCATCTTCTTTAATGGCCACAGCCCCTTCTGGATCCTGAATTGGGGAATCCCTATTGGCAACCCACACAATTGTTCGGGGGTTCAACTTGTAATACCAAATGCCTACATACCAGTTTGAATGTTGTTCATCTACAAAGAAACCAAGCTCAAATCTTTTCCCAGCTGAAACAAGTGTGTCACCCTCAGTTACTAAACTGCTTCCGGTGGTGATTGCGTCTCTACCATGACATGGAAGCATAAAGCACATCAGTAAAGCACACAAGAGCTTGCAGATGTACTTCATGATTGGAGATTAATTGAATAATCTTTTGTTGAGACCAGGGGATATGATATGATGATAACAAGTCTTCGACCCCGAATGAAGTCAACACTAAGCTAGCACCATAGAAAAATTGACCCGGGGACCATCAAGACAACATACATTTCCTTTTTCCAATCATACATTCGCCCCAATTCCCTTCATCATGAGGCTACCCAACACGGCGACCCAGAAATTTTGTTGACTAAGGCTAAAAAATTAAACCATTTTAAAAGCTTGCTATAAAATTATTTACAACAAGATATCAAAGATAATTAATTAAATGAAATGATTCTAATACAAAATACATTATATTCCATATCAATTATATTGATATGATGTTCATACAATCGTACCGCGTTTAGATTTATGGATTCAACCATTGAAGTACATTTCAACCTAGCCTGTAGGACAAATTGGCTTGTTTTGACACCCTTATTAATGGTAGGTGGAGCCGTGAAGACAACAACATAGTCCACATCAACCATAATTTAATAATGAGTAATACAGTGCATGCATGTTAGAACCCAATTGCCAATAACCAAAAACATGGACTTCATTCTACCAAAATACCATGTTGATAGGTTTAATTGTTATTTTAAAAAATTTAAGGGTCTAATTGACTTCTTAAATAATGTTCGAGAATTTATTTGACCATTTTTTTCTTTACACCTCCAAAATAGTACTCCTTATTTTAGTATTATGAACATGCATGAAACGAAGCTTGACTACCTACCTAACTTTAATTTGTACGAGGATTATAGTATAAACACAATTTTGCTCCTCCAGAGTCGCCAACATTTGTTTGATGCAATAGAATAAAAAGAGGGATAAAAATAAAAATCTAAATAAATTTGGATCAACCAACATCAATAATATTAGCTAAAATGAGTGGCTTTACGTCATTGATGGATGAACAAATATTCTAATTTCGAGAAGAGAGACTTCAGGGTAGTTGCCATCCAATTTGCATAATAATTACAAAATTAAGTAATAATTTTAAATAAAAATATAATATTTGATCACTTATAAAAAAATATTACATCAAACATGCATGTATTACTTAAAATGATCTCGTGATTGAAATTAAAAGTTTATTGATTAATCTAAACCGCGCTTTTATCATCCTTAATTAGTAGCAATTTAATTTCCTTTATAATTAATGGAAGGTGGGGCCAAAGGCCTTGTGGTCAAGCGGCACCCGGTGTACACTCTCATGTGGAAAGGAGTGGGTTCGAGCCTCAGTGGAGGCATCTGTTGACTCTTTGTGTTCAATTCAGTAGGTTGAGAAAATAGCTGAGTCAGTAGAACTCAAAAAAAAAAAATAATGGAAGGTGGGGATACGGGCATGAACAAGAGAGACTCCAATGCAAGTTGCAAGATGCCAATAACTATCCACTTCTACCACAATTTAATGAGTAATAAAGTGCATGCATATTTGGTACAACACCTAAGATATTCATTATATTTGTTTAGAATTGTAAATCTTACTAAGAAGATCTGGGAAACGAGTTTGACTGAAAAAATATAGTAAAAATTGAATTTATGACCTTTATATATGAGATTTATGATCTATCTACTTAATCATTTCTTTCGGAGCATTATTCTGCTATTTGGAAGATGCAGTAATTGTTCAAAACATGAAATTTTGGTTCAATGGTATTGATCGAAATCTGGGGAAATTTTGGTTCAATGGTATTGATCGACATCTGGTACAGTCTGGACCAGTGCTATTATGGTACAGTGTTGATCAATACCTTATTGATCGACATTAATTTGATCGACATTAACTTGATCAACACTGTATCAGTGCTATTCTGTATTTCACACGTGATTGTACAGGGTATAATTGAAAATTATTATCAATAATATTATGTACAATTATATAATAGTATGGGTATGATCATATTAATGTCAATATTGTAAATTTTGTATAATTTCGGTCTTTAAGTAATTTTTATTGGCTACGCCACCAAAAGAAATTACACTTATTTTAAAGAAATAAGGGTCAAATAGGTTGTCCAACTACACACGATAATGCAATTAGGCCATTACAATTAAATCCCTAAACTAACACATTTCATGCAATTCGTCCAATTTACAGATTTTCTCAATGTTTAAAACGGCACCACATATTTAAAATATTTGTAAAAAATAATTAGTAAAAAAAAAAACAGCTTGGCCTCCGCTGATCTCCGGTTATGGAGATGAAGACGAATCTCTTTACACACACACACACACATATATATATATACTTTAAATAATTAATTTTTAAAAATATTTTAACTTTAGGTGACCTGTTAAAGACTTGAAAATTTTGTAAATTGAACGAATTGCATTAAACGAGTTAATTTAAGGATTTAATTGTAACTTTTTTAAGTTTAATGACCTAATTACATTATCGTGTGCGAGTCATTTGACCCTTATTCCAATTTCAAAATATATAGTGAGTGTGCAGTTTGACCCTTATTCCAATTGCAAAATATATGGTGAGTACTTAAAATTTCACTTACTTGGGAGTGTAGAAGTGACGAGGGTAAAGTAAAAGATGGATTATCCATCTCATCTAACTATCGGCCTTCCACCACTGAAACAGTCAATTCGTTGTTGGAATAGACGCATATATTGGACGAAGAAGAAGACGCCGTGTCGGAGACGCGCCTCCTTGCTACAAACGCCGGCTGCTTCGGCCGTGGAAGACTCATGCTTTCAGTCACTAGCATTATAACAACATTCGACATTGTTGGTCGGTCGTTTGGATCTTCTTGCACGCATAACAGCCCCATATTTATGCACTTCAAGACTTCACTTTGGTTGCAAGATGAGAGGAGACTCGGATCCATCATATCCAGTGCCTTCTCTTCCACCCAAAACTTCCATGCCTGACACAGTTACAAAATTGTCACCCGTGAACATATAATGATGGGTCTATTTGCAGAATGTGTAATAAGCTTTTAATGCTCACATGGCCTAAGAGGTTCAAGGATTCTTGAGATTGGAAAAATGATGTGTTTCTCCTCCCGCTGATCATCTCAAGTACAACCACGCCGAAACTAAAAACGTCTGATTTGATTGAGAAGAGCCCTTCCAATGCATATTCCGGAGGCATATATCCACTTGCGAAACGAAAACAATGATCAAAAGTATCGAATTAACCAAACATTATGTAATACTTATGTAGTAAGGATTATGTTATAGGTTATTGTATACTTACAGTGTTCCAACAACCTTCTTTGTATTGGCTTCTATACTTTTGCCTTCAACAATTCTTGCCAGCCCAAAATCTGAGATTTTAGGGTTCATCTCTTGATCTAATAAAATGTTACCAGCTTTAAGATCCCTATGAATGACCCTCAGCCTCGAATCTTGGTGGAGATAAAGGAGACCTCTAGCAATGCCCAAGATAATGTCAAACCTCAGTTTCCAATCCAGTGTCACAGAGAGTGTGCAATCTGGCAAAATAAGCTGTTAATCACTGGCATAATAAGTTGCAGAAAGAAGATGATAAGTTCATAGACAAACCAAATATGAAGGCATCTAAGCTTCTGTTTGGCATGTATTCATACAACAAAATCTTTTCATTTGTTGTGATGCAATAGCCTAGAAGCTTCACTAGGTTGCGGTGTTGAAGCTTGGCAATCAACACAATCTCATTCTTGAATTCATTCACACCTTGTCCACTCTGGCTTAGTAACCTTTTCACAGCAATTTCTTGCCCTTCTGGAAAAACACCCTGTGCATGTCTACAACTGTTACATTACAAGGCACCTAAGGCTTGAAATGAGATATATAGTTGAAGGTAGGCTGTAAATAACCTTATATACCGGGCCAAAACCCCCTTGTCCGAGCTTGTTTGCATCAGAGAAACTCTCTGTTGCTGCCAATATGGTTTCCAGACTAAAAAATGGAATGTCAATAGCTTTCTTATCATCCTCAGTTAACAAGTCATTCTCCTGGTCTTCAATGTTTGCCAAGTTATTCACTTGATTTCCAAGGATTAGTTTGTTTAAGAAAAACAGCACAAGTTAGAAAAAAAAAAAAATTCCATAAACACAAGAGTTGAATTGAAAAGATTAATCCAGTCATACCCTTTCTTTTATGAACCAAATTTCTTCTATAAATTATGTAGCTAATGCTGCTCAAGATTACAAGGGCTAGAATCACTGAGATAGAAATAATCACTGATCTGAACTTCACAGAAGATTGTGTCCTTTCGCTTGATGACCCTGCTTCTGTCATTATTGAGACACAGGCAAGAAGAGTTTCATTGTATTGAGTTCTAAATGTGGAGATGACCAAAACATTGCTATGAAAGACAATGACATTGCATGCAGGCTAACAAAGAGCATACCTGAGGTACAATTTAAGCTTAAGGCATCCCATTTGAAACCAGATTTGCATAGGCACCTTCCCAGCCCTTGTTTTGTAGCATTGCAAATTGAGTTGGGCCAATCCTCACAGTCAATAGAAGCGCTACAAGTTGGCTCTGCTTGAGGTTTATCATTCTTACCCATGTCTGAAATTGCAATGCGGATCGAAATGTTAAGACCATTTGTGATATTCTGTTGGAGAGCAATGACATCAGATGTCCAAATTCTGCATTCTTGTCTAAGGTCACCAGTCCCTCTTTGTCTTCGAGTACGATCCAATGCACTATAGGAATAAGCCTGGCACAGGCAATTGTTAAGGCATTCCTGTTTGCAGTCTTCTTCAGTTTTAGCATTTGGATAAGCCAAGTCTGGATTCCCAAATGTCATTGAAGTAAGATTCAAGAATGTGTCTCTCTTGGCATTCTGGTTGCAGCTACTAGCTGGCTTCCTAGAACAACCACCTGAAAATACATTAGCTCCCCAATCCTCGGAATTAGTAGGCTCAAACCCCGGCAAACACTTGCACAGCAAACCATTCTTGTTGTTGTTGCTACAGCTACCAAACTTCCCACATATGTTATACACACTGCAACGATCGTGTGGCTCTGACCATTGCAAAGACCAACTGGTTTTATCCCTATCCCAGCTATAGAATTGTATTTCCCCAGAGGAATTCATCAATAGCCTTGGATTTTCGTATGGAGGCAGACTTGACACTTTTGGATTAGAATTGGATAGCAAGGAGGATACAGCAGGGGGCAAACTATATAAACTGGTTAATTGGTCTCCTACTCCACTTTTCCAGTATGTTACCGATCTCTTATAGATGATGTACTGGTCCTTGTCTCCTGGATCTTGTCTGAAGGTGGAATTTCCGGGTGTGGGATTGTAGCCAGAACTTGCCCAGGAAATCAGTGTTAAACTATCATCCATTTTCATGCCAGGAAGAAAAGTATCGGCTGGATAGTCGAAACTTTGCCATAAAGTAGTGTTTCTTGAAACATTATCAATCAGAACTAAGTTCCCTGAATCCAAAAGCCTTGCTGTCCTAACGTAAGACTTAGAAGAGGGCGTAGTATCAAGCTGTGTGGAGAAACATGTGGCACCACTACCATTCAGAACATAAAGATTTCCATCTTCTTTAACGACGACAACAACTCCAGAAGAATCTGAAATTGGAGAATCCCTGTTGGCAACCCACACAATTGTTCGGGGGTTTAAATTGTAATACCAAATGCCTACATACCAGTTTAAATGTTGTTCGTCTTGAAAGAAACCCAGCTCAAATGTTTTCCCAGCTGAAACAAGTGTTTCATTCTCAGCTAATGAACTGCCTCCGGAGGTGATGGCGTCTCTACCGTGACACGGAAGCATAAAGCACGACATGAATAATACTGCACAGAAGAGCTGGCAGATGTACTGCGATGAGTGGCTTTGAGACCGTGCAATAATGGTGGGTTTCCCCATGACTTCAAGATCTGATCTTGAGGCTTTGGGTACAGTACAGATTAATTCCATGTTTGTTGAGACCACGGGATGATGGCAATCAATCCCGGATGAAAATGAAGTCAACACTAGAGAGCCAGTAATATTATACAGAGTAGAACCGTTAACAAAAGTGAAGCTGACCGGGCCATGCATGATTACAGCGTTTCCTGTTTTTTATTTGTGTGATTTCACACCAATTCAAAATTAGGGGAGCATGTTCCACATTTAATCCACTCAAATTTTCAACCCTCACACACTTAACTCAATAAATACACTGTTCCATGTTTTACTTTCGGTTTAAAGTGAACATCTTTAAATAGGATTGTAAGTTTCTCTTAAATCAAAGAATTTTCTTGATTTATAAAGTGATAACATAAAGTTTGTTAAAAAGATTAAAAAAAGAAAAAAAGACAAATTTTAGCACCCATTTTTTTGAAGGAAAAACACCAACTTCATTAACATAAGTCAGCAGAAATTACACTAGAAATAAGACTAGGAGGGATAATGAAACTCATTCCTTACAACCAGCTGTGAATACGATGGCATCTCGAACTAACATAAGAGTTGTCATATTCGTAGATGGCTTAGCAAATAAAAGGCTAATACTAGAAAGGTCACACTTATATGAGACTGATCAGATTGTGTCGGATCAATATGAAAATGTAATACTAATTAGGAATAAAATGTTTATTAATTATAATTTTTCTTGATTAGGTGTTTTCTTTGATACAACAATGTCAAATGTCAAAAAACGTTTGCATTAAATATTCTGGTCATTGAAAAGTCTATTAACCTAAACCGTGTTTCAAAGTTTTAGATATCCTTAACATCTATTTCGTTTATAATTAATGGCAAGTAACATTCATTATATATTCTTTCGGAGACAGTTGCCAACACTATTTTATTTGAAATGTACAGAGCAGTAGTTGTTGACTTCTGTTTTTGTATTGCATACTCTCTTTGGTTGTTCACACAATTCTGTAATCTGTACTTTTTCAATATAATCTTGAAGATATCTTCCTCTTATGGACCAGATGCATGGCAAATGTAGAGTATAGTGATAAAAAAAAAATTGCAAAGCATCTATTGAGATGAGATTAAGGAGAACAAAGATGGTTCCAATTAGAATGCTACTGACTCTATTACATTGTAGCAGAGTCAACAACGCCTCCACTAGGCTTGAATTCATGACCTCCCATATAACAAAGTCAATCACTACATGTTATCTGAACACAAGGTACTTGACAACTGTTATGCTCCGTTCCATCTAACGCTTCTCATTCTTCTCATCTTTCAGTACATATAAGACATAAAGCCGGGTCACTATCTGCCTTCCAGCTTTGTGACTGTTAATTCATTAGGCTTGGACGAGGAAGATGAAGATGAAATGGCGGAAAGGCGCTTCCTCGCTACAAAAGCCGGCTGATTAGGTCTGGGAAGAGCCATGCTTTCAGTCACCAGCATTATAACAACGTCCGTCATGGTTGGGCGATCACTGGGATCTTCTTGCACGCATAGCAATCCTATATGTATGCATTTCAAGATTTCGCCTCTGCTCAAAGAATTTAGCACTACTGGGTCTACTATTTCAACCGCCATCTCTTCCATCCACAGCTTCCATGTCTAAGAAATTTGAGAATGTAACAGTATAGAATGATACACAATCCCAGAAATTATCACAGACCAATTAAGCTTTAATATCTCATAATAATAAGCTTTTGCAGGTACTCACATGGCGCAGGAGGTTCAAGGCTTCTTGAGATTGGTAAAGCGACATGTTCTTCCTTCCACTAATGATTTCGAGGAGGACAACTCCAAAGCTATATACGTCTGATTTGATTGAGAAGAGCCCTTCTAATGCATATTCGGGAGACATATATCCACTGGTCAATAGAAAACACAAGTCATCATATATATCAGTACCCACAATACTCTAATGCTTGTTCATAAAGATAAAATCCTTGCCCCAGGCCCGACAGAATTGTGGAGAGATAAATTACGGTGATTCAGTGGCCTACAGTACTGTAATGTTAATGTATGTATGTTTGCAATACTTACAATGTTCCAACAACTTTGTTTGTGTTAGCTTCAATTCTTTTGCCTTCAACGATTCTTGCCAAGCCAAAATCTGAAATTTTGGGGTTCATTTCCTCATCCAGTAGAATGTTGCTTACTTTTAGATCTCTATGAATAATCCTCAGCCTTGAATCTTGATGGAGATAAAGAAGACCCCGAGCAATACCCAAGATGATATCAAATCGCCTCGTCCAATTGAGTGTCACGCTGAGTTGGCGGTCTTGCAAAACAGGAAAGGTTTTTTTAGCAATGGTAACTGTTAAGTACTGCCATATGAAGTTGCAGAAAGAAAGATCACTAACCAAATATGATGAAATCTAAGCTTTTATTTGGCATATATTCGTATAACAAAATCTTTTCATTTGTGGTTATGCAATAGCCCAGAAGCTTCACTAGATTGCGGTGTTGAAGCTTGGCAATTAACATGACCTCGTTCTTGAACTCATCCACTCCTTGTCCACAGTTGCTTAACAACCTTTTCACTGCAATTGTTTGCCCTCCTGGAAAATTACCCTGTTGGAGTTTGCAGGGAGCCTATTACATTATATATAGAACAGTTGAGTCAAGAAGTATGCCGTAACCATAACCGCGTTATTTACCTTATAGACTGGACCAAATCCGCCTTGTCCGAGCTTATTTGCATCGGAGAAGTTGTCTGTGGCTGCTAATATGGCTCTCAAGCTAAAAAATGGAACTTCAATTTTTCTCTTGTCATACTCTGTTATCAAGTCTTGTTCTTGCATTCCAACGTTTGGCATCCCCAAGATAATTTCTTCTCAGAAAACATCACAGGTTAGAAAAATAGAAACAGAAACTATAAAGTGCAGGAGACTAGTAAAGTCTTACCTCTTCTATTCCCAGCCAATTTTCTTTTATAAACTATGCAACCTAAGCTGCATAAAAGTACAAATGCTACAACTCCTAAGATATAAATAGCCAGTGATTTCAACACTGCAGTTGCCTCTTTCCTTTCGCTTGATGATCCTTGCGCTTGTAGCTCTGAAACAACGAGACAATAGTAGACTAATTTCAAAATTTCAAGAAGCATGGTACTGGACTTGGCCCTTTAGGCCTTCGCCCAACCATTTTCTAACAACCTGGTGTCGGATTTGGCTCTTCACTGGCCTCTGCCTAACACAGGACGACATTGTTTTGTGGTTAAAGACTCGTACCTATATCAGCAACACGGACAGAAAGCTTAAAGCCATGGTCATAATAGTCCTGGAGATCATTGAGCTCTGCAGTCCAAATCCTGCAACCGTCTTCACCGCGTTGTTCACCTCCAAAAGAATATGCCTGGCAGTCACAGTCATCCAAGCACTCCTTTCTGCACTGCTCTTCATCAGTCATAGAGTTAGGAGAAGGGTATGGGTAATCAACTTTTATTGATGTGAGATTAAGAAATGTAATATTTTGGCTGCAGCTAGTCTCAGACTTCCTAACACAACCCCCGGAATATCTCCCGGCTTTCCAGTCGCCAGGATACTTAGGATCAAACCCGTCCAAGCACTTGCAGGGCGACTCAGCGTTATTCCTGCTACAAATACCAAAGTTCCCGCAGAAATTATACAAACTGCAGTTGTCTTGTGGGACTTTCCATGGCAAATTCCAGGTTTTCTCATTATTATCCCAGACATAAAACTGTATCTCCCCGGAGGAATTCATCAACAACCTTGTATCCTTGTACTTTGTTGTGTCATTGAATGAGGACAGAGACGAGTAGTTGAGGGTCCTGATGTGGTTGGACCTGGACTTTTTACTCAGGACAGTTCTGCTGAAATTTGACAGCAAGAACGTTACCTCCTCCACAACTGAACTGGCCAGGGGATCTCCACTTTTCCAGAAGGGTTCTGCTGATTGTTCCTTGGAAATGATGTACTGGTCCGTGCCTTTATCAACCTGGAATGTGTAATTTCCAGTTCCAGGCTTGTTCTGATTCCAGGAAACCAATTTTAAGCCCGGTGTCATCTTCATCCCGGGGAGGAAAGTATCGGTTGGGTGATCGAAACTCTGCCACAGAATTTTCCCTGATTCGTCCCTGAAAACCAAATTCCCTGAATCCAAAAGCTGTGCTGTCCGGTTGTAAGACCTGGGGGTGGAGGGATGCCCCACGGAGAAACAAGAATCTCCATTTTCGTTTGATACAGTAAGGTTACCGTGTTGAATGGCAAGAATGGTTCCTGGAGAATCTGAACAAGGGTTATCTCTGTTGGCAACCCAGACGATTGTTCGAGGTTTGCGTTCATAATACCATATCCCAACATATCTGCCGCCATAACTGTTTTCACCCTGAGGAGGAAAGAACCCTAGCTCAAAACTCTTCCCAGCTGAAACAATAGTTTCTCCATCTTTGAGAAAATCGTTTCCACTACTGGTGATGATGTCTCTAGTAGTAGTAGGGTGACATTGAAGCACAAAGCACACCAGAAATGAACACAGGAGAAGGCGTCTGTGGTTCATAGTTGCAGATCAATCAATTGCATGCTTTGCTTAGACCGTAGAATTATGATGATGATGATGATGATAAAGTCTTTCATCTCCTCTGAAGTCAATGCTCAAGTCTCAGTAATGTTCACAGTAGACTAGTAAAAGTAATGGTAGTAAATTCCAACTTCCAAGCTTGGTGGAGCCATGATGACAATGTTTCCTTGTAATTTTTGCAATATTTCCAATCTTTGGCTTCTCATATGAATATATGATAAAATAACACTTAATCAAATACTCATGAGAATCTTTAAACGTTAATGTTGTTTTGTGTTTTACTTTGTTGAAAGATCCTGATTAGTTAAATGGTCCCCATTTGAACATTCACTCTGCCACTAAAAGTAAAATTAAACTTTAGTCAAATCCTTGAGCGTTTGGGAGAGTTGCTTGTTGACTCAGAAAATTATGAGGAATTACAAGTAGTAGCCCTATTTACAAATTGATTAGGAGTTTTATACATATATTGGTGATCCTAGTTTAATATAACTCTTTAAAAATTTTATTGGCAATTATACCCAGAATATTAATATGGTAAAGGCCTTGTGGTTAAGCGATAACTGTAACCCTTCCAAGTAAGAGGTCACAAGTTCAATCCCTGGTAGGACAAATGGCTTACCTTTAAAAATGGTACATGTCTTACAAAATATCCCCTTTTTTGTCATTCTTTGATATACAATTTTTAATAAGTTAATATTTAAACAAATAAAAGAAAAAATAACCACTCAAAAATTGTCACACAAGTGAGTAATAAAAATTGAGTAATTTTTACTCTGTACATGGTTGGTTATTTTCTTTAAAATAAATTTATCATTTTAAATTTTCATTATCAAAATTTATAAAATATCTCCAAAATTTATAAAGATTGTGATGATATCTATCCTTTAACAAAATAGTGCATAGTATGAAGGAAACAACCATGGGGTTAACGTGAAAATAAGAATAAATAATTTAAAATACTAAAATATTCATGGAAATCTTTGAACTCTAATGTTGTTTTACGTTTTCTTTTACTGAAAGACCTAAACTATTACAATCTTATAAAATTGAGGATATATTTTATAATTGTTGACAATATAGATTGAAACAACCACCAAGCAGGTAACCAATCTTGTTGCGATATTGCTTCACTTGCTTGAGCTAATATTTTCGTTTATAAGTACAACATTATTTATAAGGAAAAATATAATACTTTTGATGAAAAAATAATACTTTTATATCAAAATATAAAAGTACTACATTTGTTATAAAAAAATATTAGGATGCGTTTGGTTCGCACATGGGAATCGGAATCGGAATGGGTATCAAATACTTGGTAATGGTAATGGGTTTTGGTGAAAGTATTTAACATGTTTGGTAATTGGGTGGAATGGGAATTATTATTAATAGTTGATGAAGAAAGGAGGAAGGGAGATTAAACCCTTATTTAATAAGGGTATGAGTTTTGTCATTAATGTGGTATTCCAAACCCATAGTAGCATTCACAAAACCTATCAACCAAACACAAACAATCACTTTCATACTTATTCCTTATGCCTAAACCCCCCAACCAAACACACCCTTACGTTTTTCAGTAACAAATTTTTTTATTCCTGATTTAATTTTACATTTGCTATTATAAGTATTACATTTGCATATTGACCTGACCCGTTTCATGAATAAGAATTCGTGAGACGAACTCACACAAGTGTGACAATATAATATAAGGTTCCATACAGAGTCAATTGTGAGCGAAATTAATGTGTTTGCATCACATATGTACACAAGATGAGTCATATTCTTTCGCAGGTAGTTTAGTTAGTTATCAAGTGACAGATTATGATGCCTAATAATGTAAGATACCGTGTGAAAGCTTTACCTTATTGTGGGTGTTACATATTAGTCTTCCCAACAAAAGAACTACTAAATTATCGTGATTTAATTCAATTCCTTCCCAAGTTTTATAAGATTGAAGTGTGATCCCGAAGGGAGAGATTTTGTATTTTGTATCAAAGGAAATGAATTGTGTGTGGTGAATACAGGCCTTTCGTCTTTGTCAAGCTGGGTCAATTGTGTTAGTGCGTACCACACGTTTGAAGAAATGCTTTGGGCGTTTTGTTGACTGAGAAAATTATGAGGAATTACGCGTAGCCCTATGCCCCTATTTACACTTCGATTAGGACTTGGGAGTTTTGTACCTATATTAGTCAAGTCGGCGAGGTGCGCTTGAAGGCGACGACGTACTGAGCGCTGGGTCCCACGCCGATAGCCACGTTGGCGGATCAGAATCTCCGCCTCCACACAACCAAATCTGCCACGTAGGTACGGCATCACGAAACAAAAAATATCCTGTTTACCAACTGCAAGGAAGCACCCCTGTTTTATTCCATAAGTTTCTGACACGTGGCGCTCCCTCTTACCATTCACCCCCACGCGCGCCGCCTGTCACTCACATTTTCCTTGTGCCTGCGAAATTTCAGCATTGGGTATTTCAAATTCGCTGCGCGATCAACTTGGCAGTGGCGCTTTCGTTATTTTGCGGTAATCAAGGGCGGTTTCGGTAGTTTGCTGCAACTTGTTTACTCTTTTTTCTCCTTCTCCCCCCAACTATTGACGAAGTCGTTTCTGCAAATTTTCTTCTCGATCTTTCTTCGAGGGGTCTCTTGGAGTTTGGAGAAGAATCAGAAGATGAAGAAGAGTTGCGAGCTCTGTCAAGGTGTAGCTAAGACTTTTTGCGAGTCCGATCAAGCCAATCTGTGCTGGAACTGCGACGCTAAGGTGCACTCGGCCAACTTTCTCGTGGAGCGTCACTCGCGCTTCCTGCTCTGCAACGTTTGTCACTCGCCGACGTCGTGGTCGGCTTCCGGCGCAAATCTCGGATTCGCGGTGTCCTTGTGCGGATGCTGCGTTGCAGATACTGGAAGACGGAGGCAGGAGGCGGAGGAGAGCCAGGGAGAGAGCCGCGTCGAGGAACCAGGATACGAAGATGATAATGATGATGACGACGACGACGATGAAGAGGAGGATGAGATCAGTGATTCGGAGGATATTCAGGTGGTTCCGTGGTCATCAACGCCGCCGCCGGCGATTTCATCAAGCAGCAGCGAAGATTCATCCCGCGACGGCGAGGAGGGAGAAGTTTTCCTGAAACGATCGCGTGAAACCAATCCAGATCCCTTCTCTGATGTACGAAATCTTCCTTATTTGCTTTCTCATTCTCTGCACTAAAGATCAAAAATAGCCACGCATTGAATAGAATTACTAAACTTCAAATTATCTGATTTCGTTTTTGCTTTGGCCTAAATAGGATGATCGTGGAAGTTCATTGTTACGGGAAAACTCCTGTAAATTGCCGCCGTTGGCGACGGCTTCGGCTTTTGCTGGCTCATTGTCAACCGGTATGACAAGACCCATGAAGATCCGGAAACGGGAAGATTGCCAAATGGGTCGGTTTGTATAGATCCGCCGCCGGAAAGATGGGATGATCAGTTTGGATTTTGATTCAATTATTTTATTTTATTTTTGATAATTTATTTTCACAATTTTTTTTGCCGCTTGTATGCATGGGCATCGGTTAGGAGTAGATGGATTTTAGTTACTCAGCTGTCATGTATTTTTATTTACAATTAACTTTATGTTTATCTATGAAAAATAGTTAACAAATATAAAAATACGATATTTTATTACCATATAAATAATTACGAAGAATTAATTATCTTATATTCTATAAACACATTGAACAATTGCAAATTAATTTGTTTAATCTTATCACGAATTAGTTTATTTAGTTAAGTAAAACTATATTATATAATAAATTATATATATATATAAAATATAATAAATTAATTCATATAATATTTTCCCACTAGAACATCCTTATAGTAGAGTAAAGAATTTAATAGATTTTGTTATTCGGCAAATAATTTGATAGGATTTGAACTTCTTATTTTCTATGGTTGGCAATAGTCTAGACTCTAGACTCTAGTATAGTAATTAAAATAAACTTGAGATATCTTTGAATAAGATTATTTTATAATAAGGTAGATTTTAGGATAATGTTGACGGTAGACATCTTCAAACTTGGCAACATTGCAAGAAGCTAAGATCCATAAAAAAAAATCAAATTCATTTATATTTTTTTTTAATAGAGATAAATCAAATGCATGCATATTTTGTGAAGAAGATATATTTGGAGCTAAAATGACTGGGCGATATATGACTATCTTAGTTTGTTATTAGTATGTGAATCACATCAAAGATGTTAGTCGTACAAAGAAAATTATGTGTGAGAATCATGTTTTACTTATTCGACTATATTTTTTTGTGTTGTTATTTTTATTTTTTGGTACAATGAAACAAATACTTATAAAATTAACCAAAAAAATGGCTATCAAACTCCTTCAACACGCATTAGAGAGGAATCAGAACATTTTGTGCAATAAGAAATTTGCAACGAGTGGTTCAAATTCAACGCAGGTGAAAGGCTGAAGTTTAATCAACCATATATATTTGGCTTGCGGCGTTAGCCCATGCACCATCACCACCCATTCATCGTCTTTCATGCCTTCTTTAATTATAATCCACAACCCCACGCATATATCTATAATAATCTTTCCGTCCTTAAAATCAATACTTTATATTTGACTGTTGGAGGAATCCATTTGGGGGCAGATATTTCTAGTTTTTTATTCCATACTCTGCGTTCACTCATGGCTATGATGTGGTTATATTAACTTGTGGTTGTAATTTCCCATCATGCTTTCTATTTTTATACAATTACTTGTGCCCGCCAATCACATCGCGTGGCCCGACAAAGAATTACAACAGCTTTCCATCATACTTTTTACAATTCATGCTTTTTAAATTAGAAAAATAGACCAGATATTTATAGCCAAGTAATGAATGACCACAACAACGATTTATATTATGAACCAGGGTACACGTAGCATTATGGATCGTATATCAAAATAACGAGGTATAAAATTTATACTCATAAGGTATAAAATTTCAAAACACAAGACACAAAAAATTACAACATAAGACACATAGGCATGTTATATATTTACTTATTTTTTAAATTTGATTTAGGTACGTAATTTATATTCGTATGCACAAAATTTCACAACAGAAGATATAGAAATTTATAAAATAAGACACAATTATTAATTTATTTCTCGTGCAGATTTTATACTCTTTGAGTACATAATTTCATAACACAAAATACAAAACTCACAACATAAGACATATACACATACACCAAGGTCTACAGTGCATTATAAACCATGGTCCATGATATAAAGATTGGATCTAAACAAATACATAATAAATAATTAAGAAATTAATTATACATTTAGACACAAATAATAAGTAATATTTGTATTAATTAATATTTAAAATCATGTGGTAGATCGGGAGGCTGGGGCAAGGCATCCTACATTCCACATGTTTGTCATTTCATCAACCAAATTAACATTAACATTATTATAATACAAACATCTTTTCAGCTTGAAAATGTTTAGTGGGTAATCAATGACCAATTGTTCGATAGTACTTACGAAAATATCAATAATATTGATATTTTTTTGAATGAAGAGTAAACCCACAACTACTACTCAAAGATAAATCTCATTTAGTGATCCTAGTCAACAAATAATCACAAAGAAATAAATTAACCTAAGTTACTTATAGTTGTATGACTTAAACTAAGAAAACCAATAGCTCCTTCTATTGAGAGTCAAACTTGTAACTTTGTGGTTATGAAGTCAATTAGTCGGACTAATTTGATTAGAATTGTAATAAATATCGAGTTAATACCCAATATAGTCCTCGACTATAGTGGTTTTACTCAATTTAGTCCTAAGTGACTTTTTGTACTCTATTTAGTCCTCGACTTTAATGGTTTTACCCACTTTAGTCCTCTGTTAAGAATTCTGTTTGTTGGGTGTTAATAACAAGGTTAACATGGTAAATTCATTTATATTTTATTTTTTATAAAATTAGTTATTAATTATATGTCCTAATTTTTCTCCCTCTTCTGCATAGTTTATATAGTTCCCTCATTCCCTTCCTCGGGCCGTAAAAACATATTGTAGACACATTGACAGATAGCTAAATTTCTAAACAAACAATACACTTCCTTAAAAATATATATATATTTGCATCCAATGCACAAACACCTTCATAATTTAAACAGATTTGAATCCCCCATGAGTTAAATCCACATTAAAACATGTTTGATCTAACAACCAGTAAGAAATGAGTTAAGTCCACATTAAAAAAAGAAAAAGAAAAAAAAACTACTAACAAGAATTTTTTGTGGGTAACGTATTTTGGCATGCATTTGTATCCAATTCTTCGTCTTGAATCCCCCATGGTGTGTTGCTTCCCGTTCGGCTTTTGCTCCCAGTGCCAACAATGGGTAACAGGTTCAATAATCGTTGGAGTGCTTTGCCTTGTGTTTGCTTCTGGTGAGTTTGCTTTGTATTCGCTTCCGGTGAGTTTGCTGTGTGTTTATTGGGTTTGAGGAAGGGAGGAAGAATTGTATCGGCAGAAGACTGAGAAGAGTGAGGGGGAGGGGGGAATTGTATCTGCGACAGAAGAAGACGGAGAAAAGGGAGAGAAATTAGGATATATAATTAATAATTAATTTGATAAAAAAATAAAATAGAAATGAAATTACCATGTTAACTTTGGTATTATCACCCAACAAATAGAATTCTTAACAAAGGACTAAAGTGGGTAAAACCATTAAAGTCGAGGACTAAATAGAGTACAAAAAGTCACTTAGGACTAAATTGAGTAAAACGACTATAGTCGAGGACTATATTGGGTATTAACTCAATAAATATCAGTAATATTTACATCTGGTTAAGTTAGACTTTTCCAAGTAAGAATCGAACTATCAAATCCGAATAACTTAATAGAAATACCGAATGAAGAAAAGCGTTTGCAAGAAATCAAAAGTTGTCAGTGACTTAAGAGCATCTACATTTGTGGATATTACTTGGTTTTTGGAATAGTGCCTGCTAAGGTGAAAGAGAGAGAATAACAGGTTCGGTATGCAAGGTGGGTTTTTTGGAACAGTGGATACTCACACCAGCCCGCGTCAGGCACAACTAATGTGCCCAGCAGGCGCGTCAGTGCGGGCTGACAACTTTTTTTTTTTTTTTTTAATATGATTTTTTTCTTCTCTCATTTTTCCTTTCCTAATCACACTTACAAAAACTCCTCAAAAATCGCGAAAAAAACCCCATTGATAAGGAATTAAGGATGCTCTAAGACAGAGTGATGCGTGTAGCACAAAGTTTTCCCAACTCACTCTCTAAGACTTGGATCAAGTTTGCTTTGGTTCGTCTATAAACCCAAGCCTTCAAATTCTGATCCCAATCGAACCTTGATGGACCACTGCAGATAAAGTTTACTTTGTCAAGTAATATGAAAATGGAACAAGTAAGTGTAGACAAAGGCAAACAACAAAATTTTGCAAATGGCCATAAGAGTCATCTGACAAGATGGAAGATTAAAAGATTAACAGAATTTTATAGGGAAATAATTCACATCAAATCCTTGTTCTTGAATGAAAGGAATTCAATGGAGCATATTCACTGACTCAAGATGTTCATGAGCAGAAAGCAGCAAAGCAAGGTTTGTAAATCAAGAAACAGAGATTGATACCTTATTGGTGATGACATCCAAATCTGTCTATTAGGTGTTTGTTTGTTTATTACATAGGTCCCAAAACTCCCAAGCTTTAGTGTCAAAACCTCATTCTGTAGATACAATCCATAAAAAAAATGTTACTCTGTAATAAAAATCAATTCTTTGAATGAAATAAGAACAACTTCATTCTCTTACTCCATAGTCCACATCATAACCATCAATATCTACCAAATCCCCAAATTCCTGTCTCCAAAAAAAATGTCACTTGATAATACCAAGCACAAAAATACTGATCATATATGCAAACATTGATTTCAATACTAACCATAATTACGCGAATAAGCCAATGATACGAAGACAGTAATTCACCTTAAGCAATAATCAGAACATTGAACAACTGTGCCTTAACAAATTAACGAAGTACACTATATCTCGGAGCACATAACACTTACCTCCAACTTATCAAGAATGTCATGGATAGTAGTGTTAGCCAACTTGTGATACTCATCTTCCTGCAGCATTGAACTGCACATTGTCACATACAGTTAATTGTTTATTTATAACTTAAAATAAGTTATAAACTCTACCAAACATAACCATAATCCATAATGACTGATGAGTCACAAGAGATCACAACTAAATTTCCTTAAGCATCTGAAATCGCCGCTGTTATTGGCAAGGGATTAGTTTTTCTTTCCATTTCACAGATTCAAAATTTAAATTCTGTACCATTTCTCGGTGGTGAAAATCGACCAAACATACAAATAAACACTCCAAGTTCAAAGCAAGTACACAGAGCTGAAAACAGAATCATCTCAGAAGAACACTCACCGATAATCGATAAGTGCAGGGGCTTCATCGAGAGGAGTGTTGGAGGAGAAGCTTTTACAAGTGATTAGCAGAAACGATTTAGCGCCGCGATCCGAATATTCGGGAAGAGAATCATGTACCGGAGAAGAAGACGACGGGAGGAACGGATGCCGCAGTGAAGGATACCATGAAAGCGGAGCTATGAAAGCTCTCCATGGCCGGAGAAGGAGAAGCTTCGTCCTGGAATAAAGAGAAGCCATTTCCGCAGCTTCACTGTTTTACAGTTTTACCTAACTTCTCACCATTGAATAACTGCTTGAAAGCCCATACCAGGCCCAAATTGAGTGGGCTTTATGCTAATCCCAGTTCATAATTAAATGGAAATCGACGCTTTAAATACAAGTACGTATAATCCATTTCGTAATTATTATAGTGTCATTATTGCTAATTATTTGGTATTGTACTGATACTGATAGAATCCATCAACAGAATTTCATGTTCTCAGAAAACAAAAATCAAAATAATAATAGAATAAACCGGCGCCGCTCGTTTGGAAATTGGAACAATCTCCTATAGAAATCACCACCAACCATCTCCAGCGGTCCAGCCGTTTCTTAGGGCTTCATATTCTACACAATTTCTTCTTTTTCTCTTTTCGTCATTTTTTTTAACATAAATTAAAAACCCATAAAAAAGCTTTTCTTTTGCCGCTTTCATGTTAGTTTGCGTCATTGAGGGTTTGAAGAGAACGTAAATCTGGCTAAGACGAGGTATGAAATGAAATCTTCTGTTTCTTTTTTATTTTTATTTTTTTTCATGGAATTTTGCTTTTTGCACGGTTTATATTCGTATATGAATCATTAAAAGAAAAATTCTAATATTGATCTATGTTTGTCTTTATGTCTGTATACGAATCTGTATTTTTGTTTTTGTTTTTGTGTTTATGTTTGTTAGATATGATTATATGAATACTCACATGCACATATGGCACACTAATGGACAACTGAATGGATTTAGATCTGTTTTTTATCATTCGAATTTGATTTTCTGGTGTGATGTATTGAATCCATATCATTGAAGAATCTATGTATACTGAGTATGATCCATAGGGTAGGATCTGCTCGGTAAATCCTGTTCCTGTTTCTGAGTACATGGAAGTTTGGATTTGAACTGAGAGATTATGGTTTGGATTTATTGAAGTTAATTTATAAATTTATTACAGTGTAACGAAGGTCTTGTTTGTTTCTACGGATGACCTTCCAACTTGTTTGCTTCTTCCAACTTCCATAATTTTTAGTCTTCTTGTTTGTTTCTATGGTTCTGCTACTGAGTACATGGAAGTGTTTTGATGCAATGTGCTATCTTTCATTTGCTTTCCTTCCTATATCTGGTTGCTTCATCTCCTTTCTATGTTTTGCCAGGCGGGAGTTTCTAATGCTTAGTAAGAATTGGATCGATAGAGCTAACGAAAATCTTCTTCCAGTCTGGCCACTATAAAAACTTCCAACTTTTCTCGCACCTCAAAGCAGGTGTGGGGTGAAAACGAGGGGGTGATACTGTTATGTGTTCTGAGGAGATCAAAATCATCACATGTTTGGAGATTGCGCCGTGTCTCTGAGGGATTATCACTTGATTATGGCTAAGGTCAACCTGAGCTAAGCTTCGGGAAAGATTGTGGTAGCATGCTCTTTAAGTTCACTGAAAGTGTAGTTGTTGAATCAGTTGGTTAGTAATAAGTTAGATGGTAGGGATCCTTAATACTAGAAGGCAAGCAGATCTCGTGTGAATTAGGTTTAGTTAGTCCTATCAGAATGGTTAGATTTTCCTGCTTCCATGCTCAAATCCACTCGCATAAACATAAGGTTAGCAGATAAATCTTTGTATTAGGCGTTCACCAATAACAGTTAGATGTTTTGCTAAATGCATATTTCTATTCTAATTCAATATCTCTCAATCAGAAGCCAGTCCAAATGTCTGCTGAAGTAATGCAAAAGAGCCTGGAAGATCATTCTCAGAATCATTCCATGAAGGATTTTAGTTATTGTGAAGCTACCAGTCCTCCGCACTTGAATGAGGAGAGTGGTGCTGTGGATGGTTATGCTGGCCATGTTATAGATTCCTCTTCTAATGATCATGACAGTAAATCTGAAGAGAACGGGGATGACTACAAAAGTGAATCCAATGCAAGTGTTGATCATAAGACTGCAAATATTAAAAAGAGTAAGTCTTTAGGCTTTGGATTGGGCTGGGAAGGAAGGCTGTATGATGACTATAACTCAGAGGATGAAAGTCGTGAAAGATTTTCATTTGATGGATCAGATACCCAAGATGGTGCCAAGGATTTTGTAACTAACTTGCTCAATAACAGTCAAGAGGTTCAGCTCTCTACAACTGTTCAAGTAAATGCTGATTTGGCAAACTCTGAATCTATATATGTGATTGAAGACCAGAAAGAGGCAGAGAGAGAAGAAGAATGTGAAAACTATGGCTTTCACCAATCTGGAGCTGATGAGCCTGTTGTTCATCCACCTCGCACTTCATTTACCTTTGCAAAATCATGTTCTTTGCCTATCATGTACTCCACTGGTCAACATTTTACACCCATTATGCCTTATCCCAGATCTGCTGAGGATTTGAGTGTTCTAGAGACAAGAAGAAAGGAAATTATAATGGATGGATTAGCGAAACAAGTTATGCAGCATGGAGAAAGAGAGGGCTGTGTTCAAAATGATGAGAAAATTACTGGTGAAAATCCAGTTGATGACAATTATGGCACCTATAACTATGTGGGCTCAGCGAAAGAATGGATTGTGCCTGTGCCAGATGAGGTGAGTATGCAGAAGAACATTAATGGAGAATCCTTGATTTGCCAGTTGAATGAGTTACCAAACAAGGATTTTAGGCTAAAACGAATTGAGGAGTGGGTTACAGATCTCCAGAATTGTGACCCTCTTGAAGAAACAAATGAATTAGCTATCCCTGATAGTAGTGATCATGAGAAGGTACATAATGATAAAGTCTTGGATGGGCCACCCCTGGGAAAGTTGGATGAGAAGGTCAATCCTGGTATGGAAGCAGTTAAGAAATATATCTCTTCTTTGAGTGCTTCAGCCACGTCTGTTCAACTTGTAAATCACGGATTGGTTGTTATTCCATTTCTCAGTACCTTTCTGAGCCTCAAAGCACTTAATTTATCTGGAAACTCCATAGGTTTGCTTTCCACCCAACCTTTTTCTCAAATTTTTTTTTTTTGGTCTTAGTATATCAAACTCATGTTTATTTGTCTTCTCTCTTAACTTCTGCAGCAAAGATTACTGCGGGTGCTTTGCCTCGAGGGCTTCATATTTTGAATCTTTCCAGAAATAATATCTCAACTATTGAAGGATTGCGAGAGCTTACTCGACTTCGTGTACTTGACCTGAGCTACAATCGAATACTGAGAATTGGACACGGTATGGTTGTATTAATGTATTGTGAAGTCTTGATAAAACCAAGTAAATGCAGTGTGAACAACATTTTATATTCTGATATTGGTCAGTACAATAATAAATAGACCTGTCATGTATATAATATCCAATGGTCATGAAAAGAATAAAAGCTTGTTTTATCCATTCATGCTGCAATTGGAAACAGTTTTCCAGAACAATGAGAGGCTTTTATCAACAAAAAATTTCTATAATATTACAACTGGGTTGGTAGGGAAACTTACGTGACCATTATGCTCGTTCTTCAATTCATGTGCTTCTTAACTTGCAGGTCTTGCTTACTGTTCCTCCCTGAAAGAGTTGTACCTAGCGGGCAACAAAATTAGTGAGGTCGAGGGTCTTCACCGCCTCCTAAAATTGAATATTTTGGATCTGAGGTTGAATAAAATATCTACAGCCAAATCTCTGGGCCAACTTGCAGCTAATTACAATTCTCTGCAAGCAATCAACCTGGAAGGGAATCCTGCGCAGAAGAATGTCGGTCATGAACAACTAAGGAAGTACCTGCAGAGTCTTCTTCCACACCTCACATACTATAATAGACAATCCATCAAAATTGGCACGTTGAAGGATTCATCAGACCGGTCTTCTCGATTAGGCATTGGTTCCCACCAGGCTGACCGTGGTATGAAAGCAGAACTCAAGGTTGTGCGGAAGGGAACTACAGGTGTTTCTTCACACAAATCATCCTCGTCCATTCATAGTCGTAAAGGTCAATCAACTTCCTCACCAAAGCTATCCAAAAGCAGACATGGTCACTTGCCTCCCAGTGCATCTCGAAGAAGCACTCATCATCACCTTCATGCTATTGAATCCACCAACAACAAGCTTACAAATTTCAAACCCAAATCCTCTATGCGCAGGAGCCGCAGTGAGGGAACTCTTGGCATTTTCTGAAATATGATTATTTCTGATTTGTGATCAAAATACCAGTGACTTCTAGCCTGGGATGTTGATACATTTGTGCCCCTGCTTGGAATTTACTTTCTTGTTATGTGATTGCAGTTGGTTTGTCATGTGTGAAACATTTGCT
This sequence comes from Ipomoea triloba, assembly GCF_003576645.1. NCBI lineage: Eukaryota > Viridiplantae > Streptophyta > Magnoliopsida > Solanales > Convolvulaceae > Ipomoea > Ipomoea triloba. The sequence goes on along the minus strand of NC_044926.1, from coordinate 3,193,274 downwards.
TTTCTTTGGTTTTAAGCTTTCATGTTCCTTTCTGGAATTCCATTGTCAATAAAGGGCAGTTTTTACATTTTCAACTAGCATTTACATATTAAGCTGTTGCTTTTAAGTTTTACCCTCCCCAACATAGCTCACATGCTCTTTTGCCAGTTTATTTTAATTAAGGTTAATGTTAATCTAAAGCTAATTGGGTTAATTGCTTCAGGAGATGGGCTTATCAGTCGGGCCCAAACAAAATTCATTGGCCCACACATTTGGGCAACATAGGGCCCAATGAAAAAAATATCATTTTGTAAAAAACAAAGGGAATCGAAGATCAAAAGGCAGTGACGAACTTTGTGTGGTCCAGGGCTATAAACTGAAAATATCTATGCAGCTGATTTCACAATATGCGCAAAAATTCGGGCCAAATTTGTAATTTTAGAAACTTAATGTTTGCGGTGGAAACTGATCGATGAGAGAAGTAAGGGGTCAAAAGTTGATAAATAAACGAAAAAGAGGCTAAAAAGAAAGAGCCTCTGAATTGTTCAAGAACCCTAATCTATCTCAACCGCCTGCCAACTCTTTCATGCGCCGACTCTGAAGTCTGAACACGCCCCTTCTGTTCTCCACCGGCCGCCGTCCCCGACTATTTCCCTCCGCCCTTTCTGTGATCTCTTTTTCTTAGTTCCTTCTTTTTTATCGAACGATCTGTCATCGCAGGTAACGGCGAACTCCATCTTTTCTGTAACTTTTTTTTTATTAGCTTTTCTGGAAATTAAGATGTGGGATTTTTCGTATAATCTATATGTATTCATATGTATGTGTGGGTGGGTGGGTTTTTTAACCGTGATTGACTCACTGTTTTCTTTTTCCTGAAAAAAATTGATTTTTTTTTTGTCTGTCACTAATTTATTTCGCTTCCATGTGCAGGGCATTCATGTCCTCTAATGGGAGACTAACAATCTGATCAGATAAAAGTATTACTGAAGTGGGTTCTCAACGTATCACGCTTGGCGGTTCTCTCTCTTTTTTCTTGTTTTTCCCCCTTAATGGGATTTTTGCCTAGTGAGATGTGAATTGCCTTGACTCAGAAGGCTTTAATCTTGGATTTTTATATCTCATCAATAGTCTTTAGCATGCATGGTTGTTGGGAACAGTTTCACTCACTGGATGAGTGTGTTTGTTCAAGATGTGAATTATGGGTAAAAATTTGATCTTGAAGGAGAGGTTGACTTGTGCAGTATACAAATAGAAGAAGATTTTCATACCAGTATACGCTGCAAAAAGGAAAAAAAAGATTGGTTCAGGGGCAGGGGTTCTGCCTTTAGAACGCCGGCCACCGATGCCTTCTGTTGGGATGAGAAGGACAACCAGGGTTTTCGGGGCAAGGGTTTTAAGATCAGGTAGAAGGTTGTGGACCCAAGTAGAGGGAAAACATTTGAGAGCTGGTAATGGGGAGAAGTTGATTGGAATTCTTGAGAATGGTGGTGTTAGAGGTGGTGCTGAAGTTCCCCAGTGCAAGGAAAATGGGTGGCATGAAAATGATGCTTTCTCAAAGCAGCAAGTTACCAAAATGGAAGTAGATTCAAATTTAGAGAGTAGAGCGGTAGAACTTGAGTTGGAGAGGCATGCAGGGGAGGCTGTGAATGAGAATGCAAATGTAGGTAGGAGGTGGGGAGCTGTTTATAGACGGAAACGGAAGTATAGTGGTGAAGGTTATGATAGTGAGAACAAGGCTTTGTATGACAGGAGGTTTGGAAAGCATTTTGTTAGAAAGCAGTGGAAGAAAAAAGCTAGATATTCTCCCAAGGATTCCCCTGATCTACCTGGATCTGTTGCATTGTCTGTTGTCATTCATTCTTCTTATTCATCTGGTCGTTCGATTTACTGCTTGTTGAATTCACTTTTGGGTTGTCTGCGGAGGTCTATGGTCAATTTGGAACAATTTTTTGCATTCATATGCTCAAAACCAATTTGTGATGTATTCTCTTCGCATGGAATCCATTTTCTGAAGGTAAATTGTTTCCGTTGTTTCTGTCTTAGTTCTGTCTCTATGTTCTTGTCCAGCAAGTTTTCTAATATTTTGCCCTGTTTTGGTTCTCTTGTAGGAATGCACTCCTGAAATGAGAGCTGGAGTTTGTATAATTTCTGGTGTCAGGTATTCTGTACCACTGTTCACTGTTAACTTCTCTGCCATTCCATGTTGCTTTATGTATCTCCACTCAAGTTTATCTCTAAGATCAGTACGACCCTCCTATGCTCTCTGGATGCACCCGATGGGTATAGATGTGTCAGGTGAAATGCCTGATTACACTGATTATGGATTGTGTGATCGTTCTGAAAGTGATAAATCAGGGCATTCAGGTATAGCATCTGATAAAGATCATTCTAGGAAGTGGGTTCTTGCACAACCAACAATTAGGGTTCCAAAATTAGCTGCACGCAATTCACAGTTAAAGAGTGGTCGCACTATCCAGAAGAGAAGGAGAGGGTTGAGGCCAAGGAGAGGTAAACGTTCTTCTGTTATTGGATTACAGAAAGCAAATGGAGCTATGGTTTCTGATAGTTTGAGGTTCAGACACAGTGGCATGCAGTTGTCCTCCATGTCATCCCATTCTGGGCTTAGGGGTTTGAATAAAACAACTGCCCGAAACATCAAAGAACTAAAATCTGCCTTGTTAGATTCAACACAGGACCTAGATGCTACAAGCTGTTCAGCAAATCTGTTGGTCATAGAGTCGGATAAGGGCTATAGGGAGGAGGGAGCAGTTATTGCATTGGAACAATCTGTTTCAAAACAGTGGACTCTTGCTGTTAAGAAAGGAGGGGTGAGACGATACAACCTTACTGCTGAAAAAGTTATGAGGCCATGTAGTTCAAACCGTGTTACTCATGACATAATATGGACTGTTGATAATAGTTGGAAGCTGGAGTTTCCTAATAGACGAGACTGGTTGATTTTCAAGGAACTTTATAAGGAATGTGTTGATCGCAATGTACAGCCCTCATCAGTGAGCACCATTCCTGTTCCTGGAATATGTGAAGTGTCAGGATATGCAGAGAGTGGCACCTTCCCATTTATTCGACCTGATTCTTACATTACTGTAAAAACTGATGAACTAGCTCGAGCATTGGATAAGAGGACAGCAAACTATGACTTGGATACTGATGATGAGGAGTGGCTGAATGAATTCAATAGTCAGTGCTGCATAGAAAATAATCTTCATCAGTGTATCACAGTTGAAAGATTTGAGTTAATGATTGATTCTCTTGAAAAATGGGTTTTCTGTAATCCAGATGGTTCTTCTGATGATAAAGCTGCTCTTATTACTTGCCTGAGTTCAGAAAATAAAGAAACTGCTGAGGCTGTTTATGGTTACTGGTGTAAAAAGCGAAAACAGAAACGATCTCCACTAATTAGGGTATTCCAGGTAAATATTTCATTCTTCTGCAGAAGCGTTTGCTTTACCAAAGATTGGAGTTAATATAGTTGGAGCGTTTATATTTAAAAGTTGAATATGATACACAACTATACTGGAGTTGTCATCTCTTTGTTGCTTGCCTAGAATATCTTCACTCTTTCCCAAATTAAATATATTGCATACTGCTTTTTTTCTGTTCCTCTTTAGGAGGTATTGGTGTTTTCAACATCGTCTAAAAATTATTTTAATATTGACTGGACAGCTGTACCAACCAAGGAGAACTCTAATGACCCCAAAATATGTTCTGCGGAAGAAAAGGTCATTCAAACGACAAGGAAGCCAAGCTGGAAGAGGCAAGCAACGGACTTTCTTACAAGGTGTGTGTGCCCTTTGTACCATATTTCCTGTCACTATTTTGTGTGATTACATTACAATTTCTTGACCTAGATGTCATACTATGTCTTCTTCTGTATGAATTTCTCTATGCTTATGGTTTGCTAATAACTAACTACTTACAAACAAAAAGACGCATCCCACCTCTGTAGCAATAGCGTCCTCAATAAACATTGCACTGTTAATCTCTCGATATTTCTTCCCTATCATAGCAACTACAATGTTATACAGCCCAGCCCATCAATGTAGATAATTTTTCTTGCCTCGGTAGAGAAGGTAGAGGTTTGACCGTCTCTGGGATGCTTAGGAATATCTGTGTTTTTCGTTTCTTGGTAAATGATTGGACTAGGTATTGGTCTCATTAGCTTCTTAGTCAAAGCAGAATAACCTAGGGTTTTGCAGGTTGGTTCTAGGATTTTCTTTTAATATGTTGCATGCCCCTGTTTGTAATCTCAAATAAAATTCCGTTTACAGGCTTGGCAGCCGAACAAGATGCTCAGCAGCAGCAGCAGAGCGCCATTCTGAAGGTGAAAGAAGCTAAAGCTGCTGCGAATAGACAAGAGGGTTTAGCCGTTATCAAGCGTCAGAAAGCGCAGCAGCTCATGGAAAATGCCGATCTAGCAACTTACAAAGCTATGATGGCGCTAAGAATAGCCGAGGCAGCGAGGATTGCCGAGTCTACTGAAAATGCTGCTGCATCATCTCTCCTTTCTTAATCTGGGCCTGACATTCAAGAAATGGCCACTTTCTTTTCTGGTTGGTTATGGCATGCCCATTACTTTTGAGAAGTTTTGAAAGTGAAGACAGGAGGATATGTGTAACTTTGTATAGATTATGATTCGATGTACATTTTGTATGGTAGTTTATTGTTAGAGAGCGTAGGTAGAGAGAGATATGTACCTGGGTTTGAGTTCCGACCAATTGCTTCAAGAAGCCAGAAAATATAGAAAAAAAAAAATTCAATATACATGGCAGTTTGAGCTTATCATGGCTTTTATGTTGATCAGTTTGCTAATCCCCCCTTTTTTGGGTGTGTTTTGCCATTATTGCATTATATTAGTATTTTAATTAAAACTAGCTCTGTGTAGATCATAATAAAAAGTACATTTATAATATACTAAAAATATAATTATTTAATAGTATAATTCACACAGTTGTGTAAATTATGGTCCTAATTAAAAGTGGGTATACTCAATACATACTTTTGAACAGTAATTACAGATTTCTCTCATCATTTAAAAAAAAAAAGTAATATAAGCTTATGCGGAGACTTATATTACATGGATAGCTATGTATACGGGATTGTAGTATTGGAGACTTATATTACATGGATAGCTATGTATACGGGATTGTAGTATTGTACTTGTCTCATTTAAATAAGATTTGAATAAATCAATATGAGTGTAACCCACACTCTCATCTCATCCCATCCATACAAAGAACCATATGAATTTGGCAATTCTTTGATAAATTTGCGTGGATGCTTTTGCCAAATGGTCGGATCCCATTGGCATTATTTTTACTTGTCTATTTATTTATACAAAAAATGTGAAGATGTAGACGGCTGAGCAGAAATGTAGTTACTTAAATGCCACGTCATTAATTGACCTAACACATCCAACCCAAATCGCTTGTCATGGACGTCCACTCTCAAGTGGTGCATGCTTGATTCAAGATTGTTGCAAGCTCGTAAATATGTGTGGTTTTTTCATAGAAAATGACAAATATCTATCAAAGGACTAAATATGTCACTTTAGTAAATAATTAGATGATATAATTGAAAGGTCATATTAATTATAGACGAAATTACACTTGCATTATAACTTAATGATTAATAGGGTGGACTCATGGACAAAAATTGACATAAAACAACTCGTGATTTACATTTAAAAAAATTAAAATTTTCATTTTTTGTAATATTGAAATAATTTCTAATACTATTCAAATGCATGATATCATTGAAAATCATTTCAATAGAGATATCAATTACAATCAGGTATTCTACTTGATATTATTGAGTTGATTTTTAATAATACCAAGTACAATCATGATTGTAATATGCATTATATATTGAGATGATTTTAAATGGTAATATGTATGTAGTATTGAAAATTATTTTAATATTACACATGTTATTGTGTTTTGTATATATAATAGGATAGATGTTAACAGTTAATAAATAAATAAATATATATATTATTAATAACGATATAGAATTCTTCATTCCAACTTCAATAATTCAAGTTCGTGAAGGTCATGAGTTCGATTTTTGAGTCATCATATAAGTTTTTCCTAGTGCGGTTTACTTATCATGTACGTGTTTTGTGGATTATTATACAAGAATATAATTTATCCAATGTATATTTTCAGATAATGACGATGAGTTTTCATAGTCACCCAATTATTTATTTATTTATTTATTATTATTATTATTTTAATAAAAAAGCCCACCATGTTTTTTTTACGGCATTAATCATTAAAAGCAGCCATTCTATTCTTTCTTAATAATTAGGTTTTCTCTTTTCAAATGTTTGTAGGGGCCCGATCTAATATTGCATATAAACAATAGACTATAAACAAGAAGTTGCTCAATTATTGAAGCAACAAAAACATTAGAATGACAGAAAAAGATTTTATAATAAAATAAATTCAATCAATAAATATATCATCTCATAAACTCACCCTACGACCGAGAACAAGTTTTAAGCTAGACTTCTCATCTACTAATTGAATGTCTAATTTAATATACACGGATCGAATTTATTTTATAATAAAAACCTTTTTCTTTCTTTCTCTTTTATTGCTTCAATAATTGAGCAGCTTCTTGTTAGTGGGTTACGTTACCATTGTCCATTGGACACTATGCGTCCTGTAAAAGGGGGTTTCAAAGCTATCATAATCCACACAAAATCCTACCTTGTACCAAAGTTGCATGTTTACCATACTAAAATTTTGGTGTTAACTGTTAATATAATTGTGTCGTGTCTTTGCGCGGTATAATTAACGAAATAAAATTGAAATCTTTGAGAAGGTTCAGACAATGGATAATCCACATACCCCACATACTAATGAAGTGATGATTGTGTATCCGCACGCGTGGAAGTTGGAACACATTATTAAATATTAAACCAAATGCATATATGCCAATCCATATTTAATAATTGGTTGCATTGCTTGATTAAATAAAAACACGAGATTTTAGTTGATAAGCTTTTAAGTCATACATGCCAAGACTAGGAGAAAGATAGAGAAGAATGGTTACTCATAATCTTTTTTTTGAAAACAGTTACTCATAATCTAATTGTATATTTATTAACTTTCTTGTGAATATGATCGATCAAGTAAAACTTATTTTTTGATCTTAAATAGCTTCAGCCAATAGTTGATTTAATTGTATTTTTATAATCGCTCACATCTCATATTTTATAAACCGACAAGAAATACATTAATTATATTTTAAATGTTAATAACACTCTTTTTCAAAAAAAAAATGTTAATAACACTCTTTTTATGTTAGTACCTTTAATGGTAGATATATAGAAAATATAATTTCCTTCGAATTCAAACCTACTAATAACAAAAGATAAATAACTTATCAAAATGTATTTAAAATTTCAATAATGTACAATTAACACTTCTAAATCTAAAGAGAAATACGAACTAGAAAAATAGTTTTTTAGATTTAAAAAAAAAAACTAAAATCTAATAACAAGCTAGTGTCTCAAACTTGCCAAACTTTACAACTGTTATTGCCTCTAAAACTATATTATCAAAACCCTACCAACCTTAAAGTCAAACAATTAGGGATAATTTGGTTTATCTTAAATGACCTTGAATTCAAGCTTCATACATCAATCCTGTAAGGCAAAAATTTGTGTGAGTTCGTCTCACAGGTGTAAATCGTAATACGGGTCGGATATTTGATTAATGAGGTCAACGATCCAACTAATTAGTCAAAAATTCGACTCGTCTCACAGATTGAGACTCGTGAGACGGTCTCACACAAGTGTTATTCATCATGTATGTAATGGATAATATTAAAAAATATTTTTTTAACATAACAACTCGATTTTAAAATAATTAAGATCATATATATATATCAAATATGAATATGAGAGATGTGTGTACAAATCTGTCCTGGTTTGAACAATCCATGCATTCAGTACTATCCGTGGATCAAATCATCAAAGTTAGACAACTTTACATGAAACACACTAAACCATAAAAGGCACGACAAAAAGTTTGGCTTCTTGAGACCTACACGTACATGGTTAAATTACTTCATGCTTAAGAATAATCGATTCAGTGTATATGCTCAGTATACTGCCTATACAAGTGGAAATATGCTACTTGCCTAACAATTTTCTTTTAAAAAAAATGTTATGCTACTTTTTTTTTTTTTTTTACAAAAATATAATATCAACGACAATCAAGGTTTTGGTCAAATGATTGACTTAGTAATTATAATATTACAAGTTTAATTTTAGCGGGAGCAGCCTATTAGCCTTTTTTATTTAAGTTGGAAAGCTATGAGTAACCTATATTAGTTGATCTTTTACTGGTTAGGAATTAGGATCATTAAGCGATGTTTACTCAGTGTACACCTGAGTAGTAATTGCATGTTTCTTTTTCACTTAAAAAAATTCATTATAAATATATAATTCAGCCTTTTACACTGAATTTTATAATGTTTTGTCGAAACGTACAGTTTATAACATATGCCGTATATAATAAAACAAAACATAATAAAATTGAGGGTGTATCTCACCATTACTTTATAGAGATCGAATATTGTTGATTGTATTGCTTTTGTGAAAATGTTCCAACTTGCTTTAGTATTAACAATATAATATGTAACACAAATACAATATGTTCAATAAAACATCCTTAAAAAAGTTAATTGAACCCCACATAAAATAAAGAAAAAAGAAAAAAAAGAGGCTTTATCATACTCTGATCTAACTTATTCTTATAATTAAATCAATTCTTCTTTTTCTTTTTTTCTTTTCTAAAATATAATTTTAAAATTTTATTTTTTTATATTGAATAGTACGTTTAATGCATGCAATATTTAAATGTAGAATTTTTACACATTGATATTAAAGTAAATATTATAAAAATTAAATTGTAAATAAAGTGGCATACCTTGGAAGTGGTGATCGAGTAGGAGAAATATGACTCACATATTTGAATGTCACAAGTTTGATTCTTACCAACATTCTTGTAGTCGAGCGCATTACACATGATCTTTAGTACAATTTATCTCTCATGTGTAGTTTGTGGATTATTATACGATAATAGGGTCTAGCTAGTACACATCCTTATGTAGTAACTATGTATTTCTCTCGTCACCTAAAAAAAACTTTATCACACTCAAGCTTATTCTTCTAATTAAATCAATCATTTTATTTTGCTTATTTAATGTAATTTCAGAATTTTATGTTTTTTTTTTCTATTGAATAGTAAGTTTAATGTAATATTTAAATGTATAATTTTTATATATTAATATTAAACTAAATATTATAAAAAATTAAAATGTAAACATTCGAGCTAAAGAGGGAAGTGTAATTAATACACTAACAGGGTGTTTGGTTGGAGGGAATTACAATTCCTTTCCCACGTAATTCCCACTTAATTCCGAAGAGAACTAAATTCCTTCGTTTGGTTGGAGGGAATTGAATTTCCGCGGAATTGCAATTCCCTCATTTTCATAGAATTAGAATTCCATGGCCCCCCGGGATTTTAATTCCATGGATTTTAGGAAGAAAAAAAGATAACCTTGAGACAAAATTATCCTCCCTTGTTTTAACATAAAATTGATGTCTAACATTCCCTTCAAAATCATAGAGTGTATTATTCTTCCACTTCCCTTTGTGTTTGTTCCTTTAAATATTTATATGCAGCAACTATTCAAAATTTGCATTGTTTATATACAACAACTTTTGTGTATGTTTCTTTGAATTCTTTATATGTATAACTCTACAAAATTTCTGACTACCCAAATCAAATGCTTGTGGGTTTTTTTTTTTTAGTTCAAGAGATACGGTAGATGAGTACTTTTGAATTTAATATGTTATATTTTTTAGGTTTGAGTGGGTCCAATAGATACTTGTCATTTAAGAATATTATAATAATAATAATAATAAATAAATAAATAAATAACAACAACAACAACAACAATAGGCATTTTCGACTTTATATTACTTATTCCCTCTCAATTCCCATGCATACCAAACATTGGAATTGAAATTCCCAGTAATTTTATTCCTGCATACCAAACAATGGAATTTAAACTCCCACTTTATTCTCGCATTATTCTTTTCCCATGGAATTACAATTCTTTTCCCACCAAATTCCCTCCCTCCAACCAAACGCCCTGTAAACATGTGAAAAATCTCATTCATGGTAAATAATAATATACAGTGAATAAAACTTAGAATGTGCCCTTAGTGTAATAAAATTCACACTTTAAAAAACAAACTTCCTAAAAACAAAAAAAGAAAGCAAACTTCAATTCCTACTTACAGTTAGTTACCTAATGTTCAGATATAATAACCAGAGGTAATATAAGACAGTTGTTTATTCTTTTTTTTTTTAATATTAATTTAAAGAATACGGCACTGAGGCGCAACATAGTAGTCGCCGTCAATATCTTTGTCATATTTTAAGATTTTCCCTCGGAGCCGCCGTCTCTGACTTCATCATATCTAACGGTGGCCGGAAATACCCAATCAGCCAATGGAAACCGCTCAGCCCCAGCGATATTGATACTATGGCTCCGATCTTACCCAGAAAAATGGTTGCAAGTAGGGCCAAAACAATCGTGCAGAAACATGACATCCAACTCGAAGAAGAAGCAATTGGTTTTTCATGGCTTGATCGCAGCGTTTTTGATTCAGATGTAGAACTTGATGAGCTCAAGGTCAGAAGATCAATGGCGGACTTTTCTTCTGGCTGATTCTCAGATTCAGCAATGGTTTCTGGTTTCCCTGGTTCATTTTTCAGTACGTGGAAAGGCTTTCTGTTTTTCACTGGACCCTTGCTTTTGAGCTGAAGCTCAAGTTGATGAATATTTTTCTGCATAGTATTAGTCACTGTTAACTTTTCAAGAAAAAGAAAAGATTAATTAGAGGAATATAATGGAGGGGGGTGATGTTAACTGCCAAGAATAAACTGACCATAGGATCGGGAAAAACAATGGCTTTGAAGAGGCTAGGAAAGTGCTTGAATGCGACACGTTTTCGTCGGATCAATTTTCGGTTTTTCCGGACCGACACCGAGGACGATGATGATTCGCTGGTCGATGATGAAACCAGTTGGTTATTTCCACCTGGGACAATTTTTGTTGAAACAGAATCATCATCACACACATGATGATCATGACTCACAACAACAGCGTCCTCTGCTTCCACGGCGACCGGCCGGAAACAGAGGGAGAATTTGTGTTTCATCGTTTCTGGGTGGCTCCGAGAGGATTCTTTAATTTGAGACAAAAATATATGAGCGAGCGAGAGAGAGGAGAAGAAGAAGAGATTGAGAAAAGGTATATTGGATAGGATTTAGAGCGGACTAAAGAATGAATATATGGCGTGTTTTGTTGGATTATATTGGGGAGCGTTGTGACTATTTAGGACTGCAATTCTGCTTTTAGTTTCTTGGTAGCTAATGGACGCAAGAGTGTTACTATGGTACTATATTTATATAAACCAGTTTTTGAAATGTACATAATTTAATGCTCACCTGATAGGCTGATAGCTACTAAATCATAAAATTAGGTGAGGTAGAAGTGATAGTGTATATTATATGCATAGGGAATTTCTATAGCCATGATCCACGCTAGTATTTGTCTGTATTAAGAGTTTAATCAAGTTAAGTATGAGTATCTCGAAATTTAAAGTTATTTTTAATATATTGAAACTTTATTTATAATATATTGAATATAATATTATTTTTTGAAGGTGTACTAAAGGTTAATTAATTATTTTGTTAAAAAAAATAATTGTAATTAGGCAGGAATTGAGATCTTGAGATTAGGGTTAGGGGCATGAAGTCAAGTATGAGCGAAGTGTATCTTATATTCTTATGCCTATATGCCTTGTTCCATTTTTGATATTCCCACATCTCCCTTGGTCCCTACCAAAAAACACATGTGCACTGAATTCGCATGGCATGCCCTCTAAGACCTCCACCAAAAACACATTATGTAATTCCTATAAAATTCATTAACCGACTTAATTGATTAATCGATGTGAAACGCTAAATAAGTTATCGATTTTTTGTCCATTACTGGGACTTTTTAAAACTACAAAGCTCCCCTAATACCAATTGTCAATCTTGTCATGGTACACGTTATGAACGTCAATTAATAAAATTACAACAAAATCATTCGTTCATAATAATAGACGCCTATCAACGGTGGAGAAGGCCACTTCCAGATGTGCTTAAGGTTAATGTATGTTAACGTTGCTATCAATGAGGGTAGTGATGTTATGTGTTTTGGTTGGGCTATTCGGAACACTCATGGTAATTTTATTGCAGCAAAATGTTAACGGTGAGAAGGAATTTGTATGGTTAGGGAGGTGGAGATTATGGGTGTGAAGGAAGCTCTTAGTTGGTTGAAGACTCAGAGTTTGAATACGATTGAGGTGGAAATGGATGCGCAGAAAGTCCTTCTTGCTCTTTTTGGGGATCCCCAAGATGGTGCTTTTGGGACTATTATTGACAATATTAAAGAGATGGTGTCTATGTTTGCTAGCTTGTTTTTTCTCTTTTGTTTTTAAATCTGGGAAATGGTGTCTAAAACTCTGTTCTTGAGCTGGATGTAAGATGTTTATGATTGAATGAAGTTTTTTGTTTGGGTTTCAAAAATAAAAATAAATAGACGCCTGTCGAAAGAGATTCAAAAAATGAAAAAGATTGACTGCTAAAATGCTCATGCATGAATTAAATTTGGGCCAGACTTTAACACATCCTATCCAACAATTCAATTGGCCCAATTTTGATGGGCTGGGCCAGTGGACCTTGGCGAAACTTTTATCGTATGATAAGAAACTCTGGCACTGATGGACAGCTCAGTTATCAATGCTTATTAGGTGGATTATGTATAAAACACATTATTTTTATATGTAATGTTCATGATTTGTATGCATAGGATTTATTATTTGAGCATGTACAAATTGATAGAAGGTTAATTATTTAGACATGTATACTCTATGCTCATTTATGTTGTACATGAGATTTATTATTTGTAGAACATAGATGAAATTATTCAGCACACTCCACTCCTTTTACATAAAAATCTAATATTCAGTAAATTAATGTTCATTATTTGTATGATAAAGTACACTATTTCTGTTAATATGTTTTTGTGCATGGTCCACCTAGCTTTGTAGACCATGGTTCACAGTAAAATTTGCTTTCAGTTGTTTTTTTGGGTAATAAATTATGAAAAATGACAAGCAAACTTGTTTATGATATTGAAAAAATCTTTCTAGGCTTTTTCGTAATTTGAAAATGGACTATTTTTTTTTTAGAAATTTTCAATTTATTAGAAAACGGTACAATAATATTTCTGAATGAGTTATAGAAATATTTTTGAACAGGTACAACCCTAATAGAGCTAGTCGAACAGTTGATTTGGTAACCATAAGGTTTCAATAAGTTTGACTCTCTATGAGAGCTATATATTAGCTATCTTGGTTTGGAAAGGTAAAATATGGATAACTTAAGCCGATTTACCTCATTGTAATCATTTTCCAATTACAGTTACAAGTTAAACTTTACCACATTTGGATAATGATTGTGGACTTTCTTGTAAATAAATCAAATGTCTCCAATAAAAAAAAAAAAGAAATAATAATAAATGTTACACTCCTGAAATTTCCGTGAAGTATAGTTTTCAACCTATTTAATGAATTGAAAACGCAATCAATCAGGTTATGAGATAATATCAAGAGAGTAACGACATTCAACAGAGGAAGAGAAAAAAATCTGAAACGTGTTTTAAGATAACCAGACAATTCCCTACACAGGTGGAAGATGTCTCACACAGTCCAAAATTTCACAATTTCGGCTAACCATGAAAAATGCTTCTAATTGATGAAGCTTTGGTCTTATCTTATTTAATGTAATCGTAAAGAAAACCGTTACGGTCTATTTATTTTCCCTACATAAAGAGATATATATAATCACACTTTATGTGAGAACTTGTGGACAAATTTAAACTATTGATCTACAAGGTCTGATGGATGGAAAATCAAGTAAAAAATGAGCGGATCATTTTTATAAATATTTCAAAGTTTTATTTATTTTTAACAGTTAGATCTACTAGATTAATTATTTAGATTTGTCTACAGGTTCTCACATATAGCATGGTTCTTACCTAATTATAATATATATATATATATATATATATATATATATATATATATAGTAGTACTACATGATGAGACATAATATTGAATTTACATTGACCATTCACACGATGTCCCGGTTTTACACAACACATATCAGCTTACATTCGACCAACGTGATGCATGCAAAGAAAGAATGAAAGACAGTGGCACCACAGGCCGGAGAAATCACCTGGAAGGTTTTATAACTTTTTTTTTGTTAAAAAAAATGAAATAGAATTGACCTTATTACAGGTATTATTCGCATCCACTAAGACTCAATCTCATGACTTCCCATATAGAAGAATCACTACATGTTATCTAAGCACAAAGTGCTTGACAACAATTTTACCTCTTTAGATGAACTAGTTTTCAATGACTGACTTAAATTGCTAAATATCAATAAATTGACACTTTGAAACACATCTACCAATGTCTAAGCCGTGTTACCCGTGTATACTATCTCTCCGATTGGAGATGCCCAGTCTATCGTTCTGAAGTACTGGGAGGATCTCCTTATGGGGAGACTAGGAGATCGAGTAAAGAGACCTCTTTATGCCTTTTATCTAGCGAGATTAATGTTAAGAGGTTGTTTATTTATTTATTTTAAGAATTCAATTGTGTAGATTTAGGGTAAGTTATGTTTATGGTTGGTTTTGTAGTTAGATTGTGAAGGGGAACTCCATTAACGCAAAAACATGCTCCCTTTGCATTAGAAAGTCTCCTTAGCTTTCTACAGGTCAGCGGTCAAAGTAATGAGGATAACAAATAGAGGACTTAAGACTAAAGACTGAAGAAAATATTTGTCCAATTTAAAATGACCTGATTGCCCTGTTTGACGATTAATTAATAAAACTATTAAATTAGTTTGATCTTTAAAAAAATGCATGGCTGAAAATTTTCGAAGAAAAAAATGGCGTACAAGCGCGAAACATGAAGATCTCAGGCTATAATTTTTTTTTTCTTTAAAAAATCTTTTTCTTTTTCCAGTTTAATACAAGAAGTCTTTTTCTTTTCAAATATTATTATTCCATATGTCCTAGAAAGTCGGGTAATTGAGAAAATCATATCATGAATTAGGATAGAACTTGTAAATTAAAGTGGGTCTAAGTACATAAAAATAATATCGTAGGTATATATAAATACTACTTCATAATATTATATTCTTTGTGAGGGTACATGCTACTTTCAATAATATGTCAACCTTGTTCTGCCTGTCAAAGCCTCACGCCATGTATCTATAAATTTATTTTTCACAAATTTTGAAAAAAAAAAATCAATATGAGTATCAACTTGAGCTTTTCAAATATATTATACATTAATTTTATTTGTAAAAAAAAAAAACAAAATGAAAAAGAAGGTAAGGAGTTGAAAATTGAGTTAATTCTATTTTTTATCCTAAATTTATAGGTGACAATCCATTCTTAGTCATTTTTTATAAAAACATTCACATTTAGTCTTAGTATTATTGTGGTGTGACAATTTTTGGCCTTCCGTAAACAAATTCGTTGAAATATCATTAAATACAATATTTTGATCATTTTATACAAAGTGAGTTGACCTCGCTATATTTTTATGTATATTTTTTTTTTTGAAAAAATTCGTAATTGAAGATAGAAATGCATTTGTATTTAACGGCATTAAAATTATTTTGTTGATAGAGGTCCAAATATGGTCATGACACAATAATACTATGACCAAATGTGGGTATTTTCATAAAAAAAACTAAGGGTGTGTTTCGAAACTTGGAAAATGATTTCTGAAAATCATTTTCCGAGTTTTCAGTGTTTGGCTAGAGGGGGAAAGTAGAAGTCAGAAAAATAGGAGTGTGGTCAATAAAAAAATAGAGGTGATTTTGTGGAAAATGACTTCCCTTTTTTTGGGGAAGTCATTTTTTGTTTGCAGCAGTAGAGCAGCCAATCACTCATGTCGCCGCCACAACCACTATCCACCACCCACCACCCACCCCCCCCTACCACCATCACCACCACCCACCCACCCCTACCACCATCGCCACCACCCACCCACCTCCTCTTCCTCCACCACCACCACCATTGTATATTTAAATAAAAATATAATGCTCATTTTCCAGAAAATGAACCAAACGCGTTAAGACAATTTTCTAGAATGCAACTAAACAAAATGAAAATATTTTATAGAAAATGACTTATTTTCTAGAAGTAATTTTCCTACTTTCCAAACACACCCTAAAATGGACTATCACCTATAAATTTTGGACAAAAATAAAATTAACTCTTAAAATTCAATGATCCAAAACAATAGTTGTGTGATACATGATTCATGATTCATGGTACAAGCGCGAAACATGAAGATCTCAGGCTATAATTTTTTTTTTCTTTAAAAAATCTTTTTCTTTTTCCAGTTTAATACAAGAAGTCTTTTTCTTTTCAAATATTATTATTCCATATGTCCTAGAAAGTCGGGTAATTGAGAAAATCATATCATGAATTAGGATAGAACTTGTAAATTAAAGTGGGTCTAAGTACATAAAAATAATATCGTAGGTATATATAAATACTACTTCATAATATTATATTCTTTGTGAGGGTACATGCTACTTTCAATAATATGTCAACCTTGTTCTGCCTGTCAAAGCCTCACGCCATGTATCTATAAATTTATTTTTCACAAATTTTGAAAAAAAAAAATCAATATGAGTATCAACTTGAGCTTTTCAAATATATTATACATTAATTTTATTTGTAAAAAAAAAAAACAAAATGAAAAAGAAGGTAAGGAGTTGAAAATTGAGTTAATTCTATTTTTTATCCTAAATTTATAGGTGACAATCCATTCTTAGTCATTTTTTATAAAAACATTCACATTTAGTCTTAGTATTATTGTGGTGTGACAATTTTTGGCCTTCCGTAAACAAATTCGTTGAAATATCATTAAATACAATATTTTGATCATTTTATACAAAGTGAGTTGACCTCGCTATATTTTTATGTATATTTTTTTTTTTGAAAAAATTCGTAATTGAAGATAGAAATGCATTTGTATTTAACGGCATTAAAATTATTTTGTTGATAGAGGTCCAAATATGGTCATGACACAATAATACTATGACCAAATGTGGGTATTTTCATAAAAAAAACTAAGGGTGTGTTTCGAAACTTGGAAAATGATTTCTGAAAATCATTTTCCGAGTTTTCAGTGTTTGGCTAGAGGGGGAAAGTAGAAGTCAGAAAAATAGGAGTGTGGTCAATAAAAAAATAGAGGTGATTTTGTGGAAAATGACTTCCCTTTTTTTGGGGAAGTCATTTTTTGTTTGCAGCAGTAGAGCAGCCAATCACTCATGTCGCCGCCACAACCACTATCCACCACCCACCACCCACCACCCCCACCCCTACCACCATCACCACCACCCACCCACCCCTACCACCATCGCCACCACCCACCCACCTCCTCTTCCTCCACCACCACCACCATTGTATATTTTAAATATTTAAAATTATAAATAATTATGCTCATTTTCCAGAAAATGAACCAAACGCGTTAAGACAATTTTCTAGAATGCAACTAAACACTGAAAATGAAAATATTTTATAGAAAATGACTTATTTTCTAGAAGTAATTTTCCTACTTTCCAAACACACCCTAAAATGGACTATCACCTATAAATTTTGGACAAAAATAAAATTAACTCTTAAAAATTCAATGATCCAAAACAATAGTTGTGTGATACATGATTCATGATTCATGATATAACTACTGTGATAGTTGTGTGATACATGGAAGTAATTGGAAAGGTTAACGAGGGAAGGAATTCCTTTAAAAAATTCTGGAAACATTAGGAAAGTTTAAGGAAAATCTTTTCCTTTTTTGAAAAATCCGTTAAAGATTTGGCATTATCTTCAACTTTTTAAAATGTATAAGCATTATTTGTGCAACTTTATTGGATAGGTAATTAGAGAGTTCCTCGAATAGAACTCATAAGTAATTCAATTTTAAATTAATCAGAAATTTAAGATCAATTTAAAAATATGAAAAATGTTTTTTGGAATATAATTTTTTTCGATTCACTGTTTGTCTACAACTTTGATTTAATTTTATTCGACTCACTGTTTGTCTACAACTTTGATTTATTTGACTTACTGTTTTTCTGCAGTGAAAATTTTGTCGAAATTGCAAAATCTGTCTTATCAAACTTCAAGGTGAAAATTTTCCAGGTAATTTCATTATTGGACCGGATAAGGTTTGTTAGTGCCTAGGGTCTAAGAGAGTGACGAGTGATAAACTTTTATCTCATTTTTTACTTTTTGATAGAAATTTTTGATTAATGTAGAAAAAAGAGTGATGTATATCATTTTTATTAATAAAATCATAATGCATGATTTGTGTATTTTTATTAGGAGATCATATATCAATTTATTTTGAAAAATGATAGTTATATTATATTTTTATTAAATATATCAATAATGATAGATTGATAGTAAGAGTACCTCATATTAGATAAGGTTTAATTTGTAAGGCATAGGGGTGGGATAGAAAATTTCAGAAATACCATTTATAAGGTAAATACCAGTCAAGGTCCCTGAATTTGGTGGTTTCGTCACATTTAGTCCTAAACATTCAAATCGACCATATGTGATCCTCTGAGTTTCAAAATGTTACCACTTATAGTTCTAAACTTTAAAATTGACCATATGTGGTCCTCCAAGTTTCAAAATGTTACCAATCGTGATCTAACTATTAATTTGCTCAGTCAACATCGTGTAAATGAAGGGACAAAAAATGTACTATCATGTTATTCTTCCATTTTAAAGTGAAAATATAACATTTGAACATAACAAATGTATCTTCTTTTTTTTTTCCATGAGCCTAACATTTGATTTAGGGAAAGTTCGCAGGCATTACTTAAAAGTGCATTTTAAGTGATCAATAAACTAGTTGATCAGCTAAATTGCCCATAGCTACTCTGCCTAAACTAAGAGAATTATTAGACAGCTTTCATGAACTTAACCCACTCATGCATATAGAATATAGACGGTTAGAGGGATAACCTCAGCCAAATTGATCGAACAGTTAACTTAATAATTAGTAACGAGACTCAATGTTTGAAGTTACATCCTGACAATTATATAATTAAAATGGTCACACTTGTATGAGACCGTTTCACGGATCCTTATTTGTGAGGCAGGTCGGGTCAGGTTGAATCAGTCTGCAAATATCATACTTATTGCTCAAATGTAATACTAATAAGAATTCAGGATTTAAAATTTTGTCATTTATAAGGGAAAATGTAATACTTTTGAAGAAAAATGTATAATAATAATTTTACATTTTAATGTAAAAGTATTATTTTTCCATCAAAAGTATTACATTTTCCATAATAAGTAATGTTCCCCTTACTTATAAGGAAAAATATAATATTTTTGAGGAAAAATGTAATACTTTCAAATCGAAATGTAAAAGTATTATATTTTTCCTTAAGTATTACATTTACCATTATAAGTAACAAAAAATTTATTAATAATTAGTACTACATTTGAGCATATAAGTATGTCATTTGTGCGTATAAGTATCACATTTTGACATTGACCCAACCAGTCTCACGGTATGACATTCTTTTGAAATTGAATGCAAGAATTAGTAGTGAATTGAAGTGTAGACAAATGAAAGGCAGTAATTTGAAATTCAACGTTATCAAGCTAGGTAGCTAGCAAAACCCCGTGTAGTGTAACATTCCGGTACAAATGTTTGAACCGTTAGAAGACGGACGTTCCGTCAGTGTGTTACTCATGGTCATGGCGTACTTGGCATCGGGCCGGGACTCAGACTTTTAAAGACCCAATTAAATTTCCATGAAGTTACTGAGTCAACCCCGGTATTGTGTGCGAGTTCAAAAAGTCATTTCATTTAATTCTACGATTGAATATGATTTCAGAATCTTCATGGAGGGGCCCCTTCTCTCCCTCTCACCCCCCTTCTCGTTTCATACTTTTTTCACTGTTCACCAGCGCGTGTTGCACGTTTCCACTCCTGCACTTACGCCTATAAATTGCTCCTTCTTTGAAATTTTCTGTCATCAACTAACTAAGCCTCATCTGATCATATTCAATTCAATTGCCCAGAGAGAGAGAGAGAGAGATGGTGCGAACACCTTGCTGTGATGTGAGTGGGTTGAAGAAGGGAACATGGACTGTGGAAGAAGATAAGAAGCTAGCTGCTTATATTAGTCAATATGGCTGCTGGAACTGGCGCCAGCTTCCCAAATATGCAGGTACTTACTGACTCTGTTACAATGCAATATTTGTTCATATTATATATATTATTGGTTAAAGAAAGAGAATTTTGATTGGTTAGTTTAGTATTGATGACTGATGGTACGTTTTTGTTGTTTGGGTTTGATGAAGGATTGTCGCGGTGTGGAAAAAGCTGCAGATTGAGATGGATGAACTATCTCAGGCCCAACATCAAAAGAGGAAACTACACCCAAGAAGAAGACCAACTCATCTTGAAGATGCACCGTCAACTGGGCAACAAGTACGTTTTAAATTATGGATCAGACAAATTGTCAGATCAAATACTTACCACTAAAGTTATAATTAATAGTGAAAACACAATTTTATTTCTTGACTTGATAGTAATAACTAACTGGTACTAATTCGTGATTAATTGCAGATGGTCCGCCATTGCAGCACACTTACCAGGAAGAACGGATAACGAGATTAAGAACCACTGGCATACCTCTCTCAAGAAACTCACAGAACAAGGATATGCATCATCCTCGTCTTCCCCAACTCAACAACCTAGGAAGAAACCCTCGGCCGGTCGGACCAAAAGGTCACGCAAACAACAACCGATTCCTTCTGCTTCTGCACCATACTCCTCCTCATCAAATGTGTCCGCACACGAAATCTTGGAGAGTTCCCAGTGGTCGTCATCCCAGCAAGCTTTTTCTTCTTCTTCTCCTTCTTCTTCTTCCCCGAGCATAGGAACTTCATCACCAAACGCCGGAAACACTCCCGAGGCTTGTGCAGATCAGAATCAAACGCCGCCGCAAATTGTTGGGTCGACGTCGGAGGATGAGAGCTTTTGGAATGAACCTTTCTTGCTGGACAACGCTTTCGCCTCCGGCGATGATTTCCTCGACTACCGGCCGGCTTCTCCGTTTTCTCAGTACGGCCAATTTTCCAGCTCCTGCAACTTATTTGATGAACTTGTCAATGAGTTGATGGATTATTTGTGAAATGTTACTAAGCCTACCAAGCAAGTAATGCTTTGCAAATCAAATGAAATACACACAGACATGTATGTATGTGTGTATATATATCATATATACATATACGCATGTATGTATGTATACATGTGTACGTGTATGTATATGAATATCATGAACTTGTGTGCATGTTTACTTCTGTATAATATTATCCAACATGAAGATGTGGATTTGATGAGTTTTCTACTTAATATTGTGTTACCTTTTAGCTTTTATTATATCTTCTGATACTTACGTGTTAGCCTTCCCTGATTTTAGATCTCTCAATTGATAATGCATGTTTGTTGTTTTTCATCATCAACACAAGTGCTTTTTCTATTGAGCATATAATATATAAACATAAATGTGCAATCCAACTATTAGCTTAGATTTTTAGGTGAGATGAAGCACATGATTCAATTTGATATCAAAGTCAACCATAAATATGTCATCAAATTATCAGCTTAAGCTTTTAGTTGAGATGAAACATATACTTCAATTTGATATGAGCAAACCATAAATATACAATCCAACTATGACTTCTAGTTGAGATGAAGTACATGCTTCAATTTTTTCAACTAAATAATGTTGTTTCAAGATCATTTATTGTATTCAGAGTGTCATACAAGAGTAAGTAAAGTTAATTCATATTTTAAATGAATTAGGGTTTAAGGGATTGGAATCTGTATTGTTTCCTCATGGATCGGTCAATTGAGGTTGTAAATTTGATGGTTATTAGTCGTTGTCTCATTTAATTTTAAAAATATAATTAAGGTGTGATTGGGCAATTATCTTGAGATTTCGAGGACAAAAGAGTTGTTGCCAGAGAGAGACCTAACATTGAGTTTTGGATTTCTCACCCCCTTTAATTTTATTGACAAAAATAGATAACCTAAAGCCTACCTAGGGTAGCCTCATGCATATAGTGTATCTTGTCTCAACACCTTTTTGGGAATGAATACAACATCTTAACTACGTGCAAATGATGCATGCTTTCAATTATTAACTCCTTTTTTAATTAGTTTTTGTTGGATATTTTTAGATATATACATTCATGTGTGGTTTGTGGTTTACAATCAAAAGGAGTACATGGAACCAATTCAATAATAAACTAAGGATTAATTATCCGTTATTGATATTTTCTGGATCACATTTGAATATGATTGTCGATTGTACCCTGATTTATTGTTCTAGTTGTTGGAACAATAATTGAGGCACACATATGACATATGGAGTACAAAGTAAAGGATTACACTCTGTTGATATTTTTTAAGGTATGTTCAAGTGTGTTATCGTATTACATATTTAGTACATAATTGAATAAGTTTTAGAAATGTTGGTACAGAAGAGTTCTTCAATGTGACTATACTAGCTATAGTTTTTGGCATGTTGGTATTTTTTTGACAAGTCAGTATTGACTCCACTGAGGCTCGAACCCACCACCTCCCGTATAAAGGGAAGGGTTTAATGCCACTGAACCACAAGGTTCTTGGCAAGTGGTTGGGTATTTGAGCTAGATCAATAGCAAAAACTGTGCAGTTAAGGTTTCCAGAAAAAATTATTGAGTGGAGGCATAAAGGCTAAGTCCAACACCAGTTGGCTAGGGAAGAGAAAGAATACGTATACATTTTTACATAAAAGTAAAAACATACAAGAATAACATAAATTCACATTTTAATTTAAAAATAATTTAGTTTTCAATACAATGGATTAAATGAAAGAAAAGAACATGTTCAAAAAAAAAAAAAAAAAGAACAAAAAGAGACTAAAATTAAACAAGACACGGTCTAGCTATGCTTACACTATCAGTTGTTAAGAGCAACTTAACTCCGTTTCTTGTGTCATTCATAACTCACCGATTATAATACATGTTCCCTCGTCTTATGTATTGAAAATAGATAAATCAATGTCCAAACTTTTTTTTTTTTGAAGAAAGTGTTGTAATATAAATCATTTGAAAAAAATAATTAAACTTTTTAGTTCTAGAGATATTGTGCTAGAATGTACTCCTTAATTAGCATTCATGAATCCTACATGGCTGCTAGCTCCCAGCCACCCACTTTCTAGAATATATAATTAATGTCAAACTTTTCATGCACAGGAGAAACTATCAATATGTGCAGTACTATTTCACTGTATAACTATAAGCCATCCACCATCAAATTCAGATAATCCAACCATGCAAGAAAAAGTTTGATGAACACGTTCAAAGTACCCAACAGTTTACCTTCATAATGTACAAATATTTATAATTTCAGTACCACGGAAGATATAAAAAAATCTGATTGAATTAAGTATGGTCTAATCATTTCAACAATGTCTATGAACAGTCATGACTGAACCGTTTTAGCACGGAAGTGATTAAATGAAAAAATCATGTCGAATAAAAGGTCATTCAATCTGCACGATTATCGTCTTGTCTCGTGTGATATATAATTTTAATTTATTTTTTTATATCCAAATTAAAGGATGAAAGAAAGGTAGGATTACATAAAATATGACCTAATCATTTCAACAATGTTTATGAACAATAAGACCAGACCGAATCTTTTAAAACAGAAATGATTAAAAGGAAAAATCAAGTCGAATAAAAGGAAATTCATTTAATACAATTATCGTCTTATCTTGTGTGATATATGATTTTAATTTATTTTTCAGTACCACAGAGGATAAATAAAAAGAAAAGTATGATCACATAAAGTATGGTCTGATCATTTCAATGTTTATGAATATTAATGACTGAAGTCCGTGGAAGTAATTAAAAGAAAAAAATTAAATCAGGTAAAATGTCATTTAATCTGTAGAATTATCTGTCTTATATCGTGTGATATGCGTTACGAGAGCATGCTAACACAGACAAGTGAGAAGTGACAAGTTGATGCCTGCTTCAAGCCGGCATTGGTCAAAAGATATGAAGAAAATCATTCCATGTTTCTTCTTTTCTGTGTTGCCTTTTACTGATCTTCCATGAAGGTGCAGTGGCCTTAACATAAAATCTGTCGTCAAAAGCACTTCCACTCTCGATTATTTTAGTGATTTATTCCTGGATAACTATTAAAGAAAAAAAATGGCTGGCCCCCTCCTTCACGCCGTTCAGACAATCTAGAAAACTGGCAGGTTTCGATTCCACGTATGTGGTAATTAAGCTTTCCCTTCAGGAGTTTTGTAATTATGGGATGTCGTCAACGTTCAAAGTCAAAACACACTGATTACCACATAATTTCACTGGTAAAGTTATGTCAGGGTATGATGTTTTTAACTTTTTTTTTAATGGGTGCATACTTACGTCAGCAATTGTGGCGTCATCTGCAAACTTTTCCTCCGGGTTTGACTGATCCACCGGACACCGTGCGCATAAAACATTATTTTATTTGGATTCCGATATTTTCGGTCAGATATTTTGGCCCATATTGCGGTCGGCCCTGATAGAGTATAATGGGCTTACTCTTAATCAATGTGTTTTGACAGAAATAATATCAATTATATGGGCCCATGTCCATTAATCAAACATAGGCATAGTTCTTGGAACAAAGACTAAAAATGGGCTTTCTTGTATAGTCTGTGGGTCTAGGCTGAAGGATCTGATATTTTAATTTTTTTTTTTTTTGAATGATTATAGATTTTCTGCAGGTAATACGCAATTGTTATACCATGAACCAAAGTTTATATTGCATTGTGAATCCTGATACAAAAAATTTGTACCTTTAGTTAACACATTTTGTACCTACAGTTAACAGTTTATGTACGTGTAAAGAAATACTTTATTAATTGCTTACACATAATATGATAGCTATATAATACTACACTTGCATTATAGTAATGTAGCAAATCCAAAGCTAGCTTTTGGATACATTATAAATATATGCGGACTTGAAAATTGAACTCCCAGCCCACAATCTATGAAAACCCAAAGTAAAACCGTGTTGACATTCGTATATGAATTGTGCTATTTTCGGTTAGCCTGAGTATATGTTTGGAGAGTGAGTTCAACATTCTGTCATCGAAATATGACGTTGACTACTAGCTATATAAGTATAAGAAAATAAAATTACGCACTTGTTACTAGTTATAATTTTGACATAGAGATAAACGCTTGATTATGCCATTTTCTTCTTTTGAATTTACTTAATAAATTTGCATTTTAATGCAATAATAACACACACACACAGCTCTAGCTAATAGGTGAGCTATGTGATTTTGTAATTAATCTCCTAACATGACAAATATTAGCATTGCCAATCAAACTTAATAAGTGAAAATAATCATTAACAACCATACTTTTATAAGATAAGTCAATTGAAGAGCGCAAGGTGATTTGGTAAACCAAGAGAGAATCAATTTTACCTGCACGAATTTAGCTCACTGGTTAAATAGGCAATATTTGGAAGAAGAAATCAATGTTTGAACCTCAGCAGTAGTGGTCGTGTGAGAGTTATGCTCAAAGTGAGCAGATCCCTTGTGCGCACCAACATTTGACCTTGTCTGTTGAGCAATTGAGTAACCGTGATTTGCATCGTGTCCACATTTCGTCTTGTCTATTTAGTAATTGAATCACCACGATTTACCTCCTCCCAAATATTCTATCGGGTTGGGGTATGAGAGACCCTCGAGGTTAAAGATTCTATTTTTTGGAAGAAGGGAGAATTAATTTCAACAATAACATTTAAAATTGTTTTTTATATTTATTAGTTATGTTCTCCATAAATTGGTTGACTTCTATTAATAAGCAATCAAATAGTTTATGACACAAAAGGAAGTCAATATTAAGGCGTTAGAGACTTAGAGGCACTCATATATTCCAAACAAGACCGTGTATGTTGACAATTTGTACGTTGAGAACTGGATGTGGACTCGCTTAGCCAATCCGTGGTACGTACGTCAACATCCTATCCATGTAGCCCTACGTTTTTTACTCTTGTGGGGGACCAAACACTCTTAAATACTCTCGTGCCAATATATAGGAACAATTAAACCTACTACACGTACATCTCAAATAATTAAGCCATCTAACGACAAGGTTAGGGTCTGATTTCTGATTTCCTGTCATGAAATATTGAGAATTTAAATTTGAGTCAAACATTTTTTATGTAGAGATGTACCGTTTAATATTGTGTTTGAAATTAAATTAAATTAATTTAATTTACCTCATTATTGGTTGGAGGCGACGGGTTCATGAGGTCCGAGATAGAGTTCGACAAAGTTGAGAAACCAAAGTTATAAAATAATAATAATAATAATAATAATAATTCACTCTATATTCCTTTTGACCACCATATGATCATCAGGAGCTAGACTTTTATTTTGAAAGTTTACTCCCAGACTGCTGTTGATGAAACTATTATGACAAATTTCACCTCTGTGATCAATTGAATATTTAGCGGTAAAATTCCAAAACCCGGTCAAGATGAGTGTTTTTTAGCTGTCACTTCACTCGCTCATTGAACGTTGATCACCACACGTGGTTTGAAGGACAATATATATATGATTTAGTTATATATTCAAGTTTGAGGCCTACCTAGACCGCGTTTAAATTCATATGTTAACTGGGAGTTTCGCGTTTTCTGGTAACGAGAATAAATTCAGCAAATATAATACACAGTGAACACCAACTCCTCGTGCTCTTGACCACAAGTCCACAACTCTCTGTCAATTATAAATTCTGTGTTCACATTCATTAATTAAACCTAAAATCCTAAAATTATTAATGTTCCCTTTAATTCGCTACGCATATACTAAACTGTCTCCCACGTGTTGAAAGACCATCCTTCAAAAAAAAAAAAGTACGGTCTTAGCTTGGTCTTAAATTGAACTTCATCATACCGCGTTTAATTAGGTTGTAATATAAAAATTACACATTAATCTGCCCAGAAGGCCGACAGTGACGTGAGACTGCTTGTCTTACGTTATCTCCAGCGTCATACTCATAACCGTGCCTATATGATGATGAACATAATTGTGGATATGTGGGAATCAAGATTATTTAAAGTCCCAATTGTATTATTAATCAAATAGTTAATTCAGTTATCGTACATAAAGGAGGGGCTATATTCAGTTAACCTAAAGATTAGCAATATTAAATATGAAGATTCCAAGATTGAATCATTCTTTTACCTTTTCTTTATGATTATGGTTTTTGGGGTCTGGGCAGGTATAGTTGACCTTAATGTGAACAGGAGACAAGAACTGAAGTAGCAAGTGTGAACGATGAAGGACATCTAGAGAGGTTGAATAATGGTTTCTGATCTAAAAGATTAAGCCCAGAAGATATATATAAGGGACCGGATTTCTATACAGATCCATATTGAACATTTCAGAATGTATATATAGTATTAGGTGTTAACAAGGGGAGGCGTGTCCAAAAACAGTTGTGTTTAATGAACAGTTAGATTCAATATTTGCTTATAGTAACTTTTTTAGGCAGGCCAATAATAGAGTTACCCCTGGCAATAAAAAGTTTATTGTGGGGTATAATGTGTTATGGATTATGATTGATTGATAAATTCATTATTGATCATATTTTACTTTATCATTAATCTTCATTTTGAACCCAATGGCGTAGCTCAAGTGGCAAGTGAACTCTCTTTGTGGGGAAGACACAACTCAACCAAAATGTTTCTCAAGAAAATTATGAAGCCGTATCGGATACGTGCGGCCAACTTCTTGTACAGGCTTTTGTCTGCCCATACATTTATGCTAGTATTTAAGCTCGTTTTGAGTTGTTTTTAATTTTTTAAAATTTGGTTCCGACCCCTAGACGAATTTTAGTTGTTTTCTTTCATGTTCCTTTATGTTTTAAAGTTAAATTAGATTTATATTCTGTAACATATTTGAAGTTTGTATGGAAGGATTTATGCTTGAAGTTCAAGGATTTCTCTTCTTTTTCAATAGGTCATGTTTTAAAAAAAAAAAAAAAAGAAGAAATCCTTAGAGACCCTTAATATTAAAATTGCTACTTGTTTTAATTTTTACTTATTTGACTTATTCATATAACTGATCGATAAATAATTCAGATTTAGAGCGGCCTGCTGATTAAGAACGGCGTTGGACTTGTAATGGTATTATTTAACGAACTCTCCTCAGATATTGTCTGCTTAATCATGCCTTTATCCTATGGATTAATAGCAAGTTGCATGTAATTCAGGACAGGCAACATACTTAATTGGCTGGATTAACAATCCTACACAACACTATTTATCTAATTAGAAAAGCACAATTTGCATCTCCAATTCAATAATACTTTTTAGAACTTTGTTCTCTTATGTTTAAAAAAAATTGGTATACCCCCTTAATCCTATTTTATTTCCATTATTATAAGTAGGTTGCATAAGGCCGTTAGATGCACATACACTCAAGTGGCGAATGCAAAAGTGTATAGTATAATATGATATGTAAATTTGTAATAAAAAAAATGTACCACGTAAAATTATAAAATGCTTTAATTCTTGAGTTGTATTTTTAGGTATCATAGAGACATAGAGTGTAATCATTTACAAATATAACCATGTAACAATGACCTTCATTTGATAAAATCGGAGATAGATAGTCCCTAAATCTAAAATAGACAAACTAGATGTTGTGACTCTTTCTAAAGGAAATTAAATCGTGAGGATTTCTGTAGTTGACAGGCAGAACAAATATAATAGAATTACTCTTTTCACTTGACGACTTTGACACTGAATAATGACGTAAAATTTGATGTAGGGCTTTAGAGTGAGGGTGACCAAGACGGTTGTGCCAAACTTCTGCGACGCTTTGGATGTGACGAATGCCATGGGTCTTTGTATCGAAATTTTGTATAGTCCCTCTGAGTTCTCTCCTCTAAGTAGAACTTGATTGGTGGTGATGACCTTCACAACAAAAAAGGGCAGATGAAACTCAAAGAAAGCATTATTGTTAGTGGTAAAACATTTGACAGACAGGAGAGAATTGTTAAGTTTTGGAACATGTAAAACATTTTGTAATTGCAGGGAACGTGAGGTAGAGGATATAGAAGTGTTTCCAATACTAGAAATATAATATTCAAACTCGTAACATTACTATCTTGAAGAGCGTCGCTACCGGTGTAGGTTTCCACTTGTTGTAGTGAAGAGGTGTTTGGAGTGGCATGATGTGTAGCTCCGATGTCGGGAAGTCAGTTTTAATTTGAGAAAACAGAGCAACGGCTATGTCATATATATAGGTCATATTTGCCTGAATGGGAGCACCTGAGTATCTTTGGTAACACTATAGAGTAGTATGACCAAGATTGTTTCAGATCTTACACTTTGGAACATATCCTGAATCGCGTTCACAACCTCAACCTCCTTTATTGTCACGTCCACGACCACAATGCTAAGTAAAATTATGTTGTTGCGGAGAGGTAGTAGTTGGTCCTCGTTGTGCAACAAGTACTAGCGACTGATGTGCAGTGAAGAGATCATTGAGTTGATCAATGGTGACAGGTTCATTGGTAGCTAGTCAACGATGAAACCATCCACGATACTCATGTCGAAGGCCCTTGAACATATATAGGTTTTGTTCATCTAATCCAATTGGTCACCCAACTTCGGCAAGTAATCCAATTAATTAAAACAATGGCTTTGTCAAAATACTCGCTCGTTGTGGAGTCTCCCTGGCGCAAAAACTGCAGCTGACTAAGGAGACTCAAAGAACGTGCCCAAGAGGAAGACCCAAAGGCAACTTCAATGGCTAACCACAGGGCCTAAGACGTGGTATGACCCACAACAACGCACATAACCTAATTAGATAGAGACGAGATGTATATGGACAAAATAGATACATCCTGACATACCCAATTTTGAGCCGCATGATTAGCTACTACAAAAGATCCACCCAGAGCCTTAATAAAATAAGTTGGACACGTGAATGTGCTATCTACGTAACCACTGAGATCTTGCCCGCAAAGAAACGAAATGAGTCGGATCTTCTAGAATAAATAATTAGAGGATGTAATTTTTCTGGATACAAAGTGATGGGCGGTCTGGAGGAGTGGAAGATATATCAGATAGGGTATGATGAGAAGAGGATGTTGAGTCACCAGTGGCGTTGGCAGTTGGGTTAGCAGCTATGGATCTTTTAGGTTTGATGATACCAGATAAGAACAATAAATCTGAGAAGAATAATAATTTTTGGAAGAATGAATTGTTATTGAATACTTGATTAATACAATATACATAAATGGACTATTTAAAGGCATATAAAGAGTCCTAGTCTGACGAGGAATAATACAATGGATATACATAGAAAAGAATTTTTATGTGACTAGAAGATAGAATCCTAATAAATGAAAGGTGAGAACCTAGAATGAGTATTTATTATGCTATCAAATCCTCACAATCAAGTTAGGTTCCATTTGTTTAAATTTAAAAAAAAAAAACTAATCAGGTTTTATTTTATTTTATTGTATTTACTTTACCACTTTACGCTCTTGAGCACAATAAATTCAAATTATAATGTTTTTAATCAGAATTAAACTCTAGAAGTTAAAGGTTTAACTAAAGTCTAAAGTTGTAACAAAAAAATCAAAATATTTGGTAATAACTGAGTTTCTCCTTGACCTTTTGAAACCCATGTGACCGTACCCGCAAAAAGACAGCGACGAATCTTAATATATTCGAATCAACGACAACCGAGTACAAATTAATAAGCTTCCTGTGTTTTGGTTGACAGACGATGTTATCGTATGTCAGGAACGCGGTTTGTTTGATTAATTAGTCCGTTACGACGTTTCTACAGGTATATAAGAGTTCACTTTAAAGCCATCCCAGTGTCTACTATGTAGTTATATGAAACACATTAAAAAAGTAAAAGGGATCAGAGAGAGAGAGAGAAGTACGAACCCAGAAAAAGAAAAAATGGTGAAGACTCCTTCGGTTGACAAAAATGGAATCAAGAAAGGGTTGTGGAGTAAAGAAGAAGACGATAAACTAAAAACCTTCATTGAAAGCCATGGGCATAAGAACTGGCGACAATTGCCTAAAATTGCCGGTGAGATTGAATGGACAATATAATCCTTTTGTGTTTGGTTTCTTCATTTCATTAAATTTCACGAAACTCAGCGAGTAATCTCGAATAATTCCATCATTTTTGTTTTTCAGGTTTGTCGAGGTGCGGAAAGAGTTGCAGGCTGCGATGGATGAATTACCTGAGGCCCGGGTTGAAGAAGGGGGCCTTTAGCGTCCAAGAAGATGAGATTATTGTTAGACTACACAACAAGCTTGGAAACAAGTTCGTCCCTTTCCTATTTAATTTGGGAAAATTAAGGATGCTCGTCTGAGTTGATCGAAGTAATCTTAAACTTAATTCTCAAATGTGTTTTTTTAGGTGGTCTGCCATGGCTGAACTCCTGCCTGGAAGAAGTGACAACGAAATAAAAAACCACTGGCACACTCATCTCAAGAACAGAGCGAAACAAACCCAGAAACCAGAAGAATCAGTGGAGGAGTTATTGCCGCCATCTGCGGAAACCTCCGAATTTTCAGATTTCGAGTTCAAACCGCCGCAAGATGACATTTTTAACATTCTTAATCTTGATGAGGTTGCATTACCTCAAAACTCACAAACTGTCAATATTCCACTGTCCCAGGAAGTATCTGCAGCTTCTTCCGGTGGCGGCTTAACGTCGTCGTTTTCGTCGTCTTCAAGCTCAATCTCGGACTGGATATTAGACGACATCAGCACAATTTCCTTAGAATCATTTATGGACCCTCTCGAAAGCTTCTGGACTGAACCCTTTGTTGCAGATACTTCATACCCCAAAAATGTTGGTTATCCTGTCACACTTTTTGAAGGCGAAAACTTTCCAGTACAGACATCACCACTGGAAGGAAATTTTGTGCCACCTTACTTTGAAGATGCCGCATGGTATTGATGATTCTGTGACACCATGTGGCATGTAATTCAACTTTCAATATAATCGAGCTTATGAAGTTAATTTAAATTTATATATTAATTATTAGTGGGTATTGTTGTGTCGAGACGATCCAGAAACAATAAGTAACATATAGTGCGTAATCATGAGAGCGATTTAATTTCTTGTAATTCTTTAAATCTTTAAATAAAAGCTTGTAACCATATATCATATTTGTCAGATAATTACAGACTCTGATCCAGTGCTATCAGTTTATAACTTCTTGTTAGAATATCATATATTTCATTTTGGAATAACAAAATTTAGCAAATTTGAAACCACTCCTAACAGTAAAAGTGATTTGTAGTGTTATACCAAATTTTCCAAATTATTATTCAAAACATAAAAGCAGAAATTAAATATAATATATTGAATTAATAATATTTTTGTCTGACCACATATTTTTTCAACTAACATATTATTGAATTGTGCACGAAAATTAATTTTGTTCATGTTGATCTCTTTAAACTGAAAAAGATATATTTGTCATATCAATTTTTGTGAAGAGTATTCAGAAAATTCAACTAAAGAAAGCTTGAATTGGTAAGAAAAATAGTATAAGTGAGTATAGACATAACTGATAGAGAAATCCCAAATAGTCCAAAATCTTTCCTTTTCCAATTAAATTTATCATCTATCCACTCTAATGGAAATCATAGTTCAAGAAATTTGACTTCACCAAAAATGTGTAACTCGTGCTTAAAAGGGGAAATAACTCAGGTAATTGCCTACACAGGGACACAGTCATACATATATGCTCCCACATATTAAGTCCATCTGGTACGATTCTTTGACTCAAATAATTTATGATTTTAAATGTTATTTAACAAAATTGATAAATTTAAAAATTACATGAACAGTTCTATTGGATTTTAAAGAAAAAATTAGGACAAAAAGAAAAAAGATTGACTTGATTAATAAATAGTAATCATGATGAGTAAAATGAAACAAAAGAAGTATTTGTAAATAAAATTTACAATTAAATTATCGAGAATTATAATTGATTTTTTAAGAATTTTTTTTTGGTATCGATTAAAATCATACATCAAGACTAATCTTATTCATGCTGGGTAGAACATTAAGGGTGACATAATAATAATTCGACTTCTTGTGAAAGATGTTTATCGACTTTCTTGGATCGATCCGGTCAGTTATGGATAATCTAAACTAATTTATATCTTTATAGTCCCTTAGACCTATATCGACTAAAGACCACTAAGCGCACTTGACCCAAAATGCACATTTCGATAGTGACTCCTTGAAAGCCTTGATTAAGAGTTATATATGGCATAATATATATATATATATATATATATATATATATATATATATATATATATATATATACACACACACANTCTTGTTAGAATATCATATATTTCATTTTGGAATAACAAAATTTAGCAAATTTGAAACCACTCCTAACAGTAAAAGTGATTTGTAGTGTTATACCAAATTTTCCAAATTATTATTCAAAACATAAAAGCAGAAATTAAATATAATATATTGAATTAATAATATTTTTGTCTGACCACATATTTTTTCAACTAACATATTATTGAATTGTGCACGAAAATTAATTTTGTTCATGTTGATCTCTTTAAACTGAAAAAGATATATTTGTCATATCAATTTTTGTGAAGAGTATTCAGAAAATTCAACTAAAGAAAGCTTGAATTGGTAAGAAAAATAGTATAAGTGAGTATAGACATAACTGATAGAGAAATCCCAAATAGTCCAAAATCTTTCCTTTTCCAATTAAATTTATCATCTATCCACTCTAATGGAAATCATAGTTCAAGAAATTTGACTTCACCAAAAATGTGTAACTCGTGCTTAAAAGGGGAAATAACTCAGGTAATTGCCTACACAGGGACACAGTCATACATATATGCTCCCACATATTAAGTCCATCTGGTACGATTCTTTGACTCAAATAATTTATGATTTTAAATGTTATTTAACAAAATTGATAAATTTAAAAATTACATGAACAGTTCTATTGGATTTTAAAGAAAAAATTAGGACAAAAAGAAAAAAGATTGACTTGATTAATAAATAGTAATCATGATGAGTAAAATGAAACAAAAGAAGTATTTGTAAATAAAATTTACAATTAAATTATCGAGAATTATAATTGATTTTTTAAGAATTTTTTTTTGGTATCGATTAAAATCATACATCAAGACTAATCTTATTCATGCTGGGTAGAACATTAAGGGTGACATAATAATAATTCGACTTCTTGTGAAAGATGTTTATCGACTTTCTTGGATCGATCCGGTCAGTTATGGATAATCTAAACTAATTTATATCTTTATAGTCCCTTAGACCTATATCGACTAAAGACCACTAAGCGCACTTGACCCAAAATGCACATTTCGATAGTGACTCCTTGAAAGCCTTGATTAAGAGTTATATATGGCATAATATATATATATATATATATATATATATATATATATATATATATATATATATATATACACACACACATATATATATAAAAGCTAGCTATTTGGGTTTTAAATAATTTTTTTTAAAAGATCAAATACTGACCTAGCTAAAAGGTGCTAAGCACGCAACTTGCACGAATATTTTTTAATACAGTCTTAATTAATAGCGTGATTGCGCTAAAAACAAATGAAATTTTAATTAATCATGGTAGGGTAGCAGCACATGCAAACTCAAAATGACGTCATAGTGCTGACATAACCATGATAATTTGAATAATTCATATATCTTATAAAACCAAATAATAATACAGCTGTCCTTTTGACACGGTCGATTTATTTCTTAATTAATAGGGAATTTTATATACACAAAACTTTTGGTCCCAAAATTTTGTAGTCCCACACCCATTTAATTGTCTTAAACTACTTTCTAAATATTCAATAATACAACTTTTAAATTAATGTCTATATACACAAATGTTTAAAAAATTACAAGGTAATGATCAATATCAATATTTCTTGCCCACAGTATTTTCATAAATGTTATGTACTAATACAATTATACAAAATCAAATGTTATAAAAATTAAATTGTAAATAACATGAGTTAAGACACATAACTGGGGTGTTTGGTAAATAGTTGTTAGCTGATTGGGTTAGTGGTTTTGACTAGTTGATACCATTAACTAATTGTAGAAAAGTGTTTGGTAAATTAGCTGTTAGCTTATAGTTGATTACATGCAAAATGACTTTCTCAGAAAGTTGATCGAAAAATCTACTTTGAGAAGCTTTTTGAATTTTAGCATTTTAGAGCAATAAGTTGTTACAAAAAAACTAATTAATCAAACACTCATATTGATTGTTTAACCAAGTCAAAGAGTTAATAGTTGTCAAATATGTTAAAATTTGTTGATAAGTTTAGTTAACTATGTTACCAGACATGACAAAAAAAATATAGTATAATATTCTGTACATAATTAATGAATAATCAATAAGACAATAACTATGAAAATTTAGAGACTTTCTTCAAATACTTTTTATTAAAATGTCTATTTTTTCTTTATTAATTTCTTTCACTTTCCCCACTCGTTTTGGCTAGGGCATATATTATAATATATAAACAGCCAGAAACGTGGGTAAATGTGAATGGCAACAAAATATTAATAAGATGAAAGAATATAATAATTTGAAAAAAAAAAAAAGTTGATTGAGTTTAGAGAATTATCGAAGTAACGCGGAAGTGATAATTGAAGGGAGGGTCTATCGAAGCACCTTCTAACTCAAACATTTGACCCTCTTTAAGCCACATGCATTAAAACCTTAATCATCATTAAATAATATCCTAAAGTACAGTTGCTTTGTCAGCTTGTGTGGTGGGACTAAATATATAACTGAGCTTTCCTAGATTTGGGAAACATAGTATGAAGCTAAACACATCAGACTCAGAAACAAGTGAAGTGTGATCTGATATACATACATAAGATTATACCAAAGAAAAAAGGGGGAAATTAAAATGGTGAGAGCTCCATCTGTTGACAAAAATGGATTGAAGAAAGGGGCATGGAGTGAGGAAGAAGACGATAAACTGAGAGCTTATGTTCTCAGATATGGGCACTGGAACTGGCGCCAACTCCCTAAATTCGCCGGTACTTTAATCTCTGCTATCGTATATTAATTAAAAACAATGTTTAGTTAATTTTAAGGTTTAATTTGTTGAGTTTATGTAGTGATTAGTGCTGATGATGAGGGTTTAATTTTTTTTTGCAATTTTCAGGCCTGTCTAGATGCGGTAAAAGTTGCAGATTGAGATGGATGAATTACCTCAAGCCTGGAATAAAAAGAGGAAGCTTCAGCAAAGATGAAGATGAGATGATTATTAAATTGCACAAAGAATTGGGAAACAAGTAAGGGCATATTTAATCACTGTTGATTTTTAGAAAGGGGCAAAAGATTGATAAATTATTGAAATTAACAATTGTTGTGTCCATGGCAGATGGTCGGCCATTGCTGGAAAACTGCCCGGAAGATCAGACAACGAAATAAAAAACCACTGGCACGCCCACCTCAAGAAACATCTCCAGACCAAACAAGATCCTAAAATAATCCGATCAGAACAGAAGATTAATGAAACTGCTGAATATGAAACTTTCCAGAAAGTCAAGATCGCAGAAGATGAAAGCTCAATTTACGATGCGATCTCTTCTTATTCACAGGGAGCATCTTCAAGTGAAGAATCGTCCTGCTTGAGCTCGAACTCGAAATCTTCAGACCTAATAAGTTGCAACACTGTGTGGACTGTCCCAGAAGAGGGCATGATGATGACTTCATCTCAGTCGTTTGAAGAAACCTTTTTCTGGGATGATCTCCTTTTTGCAGACGCGAGTTTTTCGTCATCGGAATCCGAAGGAGGATTCATGTCTCCCACTTCCATGGTTGAGGAAGAGTTTACACTCCCATACAGCTTATTCGGCGAGGATGACGTTAATTTCTTGAACAATTTTATGTAATAGATCCAATACATTCACCGCACTGTAAAATTCGAATATACAAAGTAGTAATTACAGGGAGTGAATTAAAACTATTTTTACTTCTTTTTTTTTTTTTTTTTTTAGTATTACTGGCTCTGTTGTTATAATGTAGTATCTGTTCACTGTTCATAGTGACTTTCTCAACTTACTTCACTGAGAGGAGGACCCACTCCCATCATTCATGAGAGTGTTAATCGGATGCCACTTGACCACAAGGTCTTTGGCTAAGGTTATGCTTGAAAACTAGAAAAATGACTTCTGGAAAATATTTTATGAAAAAATAAGTCATTTTCTTTTTTGTTTTTTTTTTTAAAAAGTCATTTTCAAGAAAGCGTTTTTTATTTTTAATGTTTGATTGCATTCTGGAAAACTTTCTTGGTGTTTCGTTCATTTTTCAGAGAGTAGAATTATATGATTAAATATTTTAATTGTTTTATTTAGAATATAAAAATTATCTATAATAATAATAAAATAAGAATTTTATATGTAATCAAAAAATAATTAATAATATTCTCAATAAAAATAATGTTATTTATTAATTTTTTTTTTTTTTAAAAACTTTGGTTTATGCTCGGGTTTCTGAAGCCAAAAACCAAATTGGTTTCCGCTTCAATTTTTCAAGCTCTTCCAAACAGAGAAAACCCAAAAAATGATTTCCTTCCAGGTTTCCAAACACACCCTAATTTATTTTTCTTTCTATTTTAAAATTAGAGAAACTTATAATTTAATTAAAATATTTTGTATTTGTCCCACGGCATTCATCTAGTATATGAATTGAAACATCTTATATTTGCCCCTATACTACAAGAGTGGCACCTAGTTACTCTCTCATGTGGGAGGTTGTGAGTGATTTAGTCGATGCGATATTAACTTTTTGGGATATAGTCCAGCAAAATAAGAAAATACGAGTGATAAAAAAAAATCTTATATTCGATCTTCTTTTTTTTTCAATAAACATAAGAGAATCTCTCATCCTTTATCTTTCATCTCTGAATATCTAATCTCTTCAATTCTAAGGTTCTAGCTGGCAGATGCCACTTAATTGATGAACTAATAAAACAAACCATCTTAATTATTCCTATCCTTAAAGGGAATTATTCCATGGTACTCTATTATTTCTAGTATTAAATTAGTCAAATGCAAACAAAAAATTGATGACAGTAGATCAACCATTTCCCTTTCCATCTCTCTTTAATTTGTTTACATTTCAAGGAACAAAAATTTATTATTTTTATATTGCGTGCATTACGTAGTCGATAGTGATTGATACATTATTACGGTGTATGTATGTAGCTATATGTGCCATGCCAACGTATATTCACTCAATAATACAACCATTTTTATGGTTTAATTTGTTTAATAGACATGAAGGGTCATATGTCATGATATTTCAAGTGTACGTACGTAATATCTAATAATTGGTATTAGAGTGTGTTACATGTTTAATTTGTTATGCAATTGGTTTCATGGCTAATAGATGCTAGGTGGGAGAAATTGTTGGGTAGAGGCAAGAACCAAGTTATAAAGAAATAAAGATGTACTTTCGTTACTAATAATAACTTTTTAGATATTCGTAAATGTTTGATCCTAACCTGATAATTGATAAATATAACTTCTATATATGAAAAACATGCCATTTCCTTCCCATTCAATTTTTTTAATACAGCATACATGGTCCATTTAATACAACTTATTGCTTGTCTTATTGTTAACTACCAATTTCTAACGGCCAAATAATGATATGGGTGATGTGTGCTACAGATTCAATGACCCTTCCTATGGACACCTCAAGCATGTTTCCCTAATTTCCAACTACCGGAGCCATAGTTGCATTGCCATTATTATTATTATTATTTTTACTTTGATAACATAATTAGCTTATCAGTTAATTTTGTTTTTAACCACTGTTAACTGTTTGATTTGGTTAAACACCTAGTATTAGTGTTGGGTTAATCAGCTTTTTGTAGCAGCTTATTGATCCAAAACGCTAAAATTCGAAAAGCTGCTCAAAAAAGCTTTTTTAATCAACTTTTGTAAAAATTAAATTATACGTACCCTTAAAGGTCATTTTACATGTAATCAACTATAAGTCTATAATCTAACAGTTAATTTATTAAACATCTTTCTACAACAATCTAATGTTATCAGTTAGTCGAACTCACTAACATTATCAACTAACAACTATTTGTCAAACACCTCCTTAATTTTTCTTTCTTTTGGCAACCATGACAATTGAAGAAAATGAGAAACCAATAAATGATTTCAGGCAAGAAAAAGTGCATAGTCAAGCTAATAACTCGGTTATATCTTCCCAACAGTTATGATGACGTCAAAGTTAGTTGTCTTGAATGAATTTCAGGTTGGTGCTATATCAAAATGGATCGTGGCAAATATGGAGGAAAAGATATATGTAATTATTTCATTTGTAATCATTTGAATATTGTAATTCTAAAGTAGCTAGTATAAATATTACGTAATATTTTTATAACTGCCAAGGAATTTTTTTTAAAGAATTTTTTATAGTACCATTTAAATTTCTTATTGAATTTCAAACTCCTGATCTTTGACCCTATATCTTCAGAACATTTGGTAACTATGCAAAGACTTGTGTTATTTTACTCCAATCCAGTGTTAATCATATATATACACAACCAACCGAGTAGAAATTAGCAGCCTGGCCTGGCCTGGCGTTTGTTAGTTGAAAGCTAACACGGTTTGTTTGTTAGTTCTTACGTGTGGGTCTATATATATAAATTATAAAGGCAACTTGATCCAAAAGCTTGCCGTTGAAGACGGAGAAAATGAAAGAAGACCAGAGAGGAATAAAGAATGAGTAATCTTGAAAAGTTAAATAATTTAATTTATTAGATAGGCTAGATCAGAGGGAACGAATGATCTTTCTCATCTAGAACAATATCTCATGTCGTATTAATATCTTTCATTGAGAGATCTTGATTGCTACGCAATTATAATGAAATAAAATTACACATTCGTTAATAATTATAACTTTAGAGTAATGATAAGGAGTTCGAACCGCATTAAAAACATTATGTGTAATTGAGGTTATGTTATCAATATTTATTAAATTGTGAAATAACAAAATTTTAAAATGATAATTAATTGTGACAAAAAAATAAAAGTCAAAATATAATGTGAAAAAATTAATAGAGCAATACTATGTGTAATAATGTTGTAATAGTCAATGCTAAAAAAAAAATAAAAAAAATTCCAATCGAACGAAACTCACAAGGGTACTTCCGTTAAATCTAAACGTGAATTTAGTTCTCGTCAAATTGAAACTAAACATGGGGCAGAAAATATTTGACTGTCACAACAAAATGTGAGACACGTGCTTATAAAAAGGAACAAGGCATTCAATTGACTCACGTACACTATATTTGTGTCACTATCACTCACTCAATTAACTTTATGTTTTTTGAATTGAAAGAGATGTTTCTTTGTATGTTCCTTATAGGCCAAAATATCAAAAGGCTTTGCTTTAGTTCCAAAAAGAAAAATATTGGTAATGTAATTATAACTTATTTGATTTACATAAAAACTCATAGTT
Source organism: Ipomoea triloba (assembly GCF_003576645.1). Lineage (NCBI taxonomy): Eukaryota > Viridiplantae > Streptophyta > Magnoliopsida > Solanales > Convolvulaceae > Ipomoea > Ipomoea triloba. The sequence goes on along the minus strand of NC_044926.1, from coordinate 3,152,407 downwards.
GCTATATGAAAGTGCGCTTTGGATAAAACTCGCATTAGGACTATAACTGGCAAAAGACTACATGAATAAATCAGTTTTGGTTGTTCGTAGGAATCGTGGTTAACCACCTCAAATCAAGAAGGTCAATAGTTAACTCTTGTGAGGGGTCGAACTTGAAATCTTGAAGTGGCATAGATACGAAACATTAACCTATGAAGTGAATAAAATGTGAGGTTTTTTTTTTTTTTTAAATTAAATAGGTCTCATATTTAACTTTAGAGTTTGTAACGAGGATAATACAAAATATGATGTTAGTGTGTGACCAAACAAAAAACTAATTTAAAAGTATTATACTAAGACTTGAATTTTGAATGGACGAAGAAAACAACAAAATGTGAAACTCGTGCTTTAAAAGGGCAGCAACTAGGCATTGGGAGAAGACTACACTATATTTGTGTCACAATCACTTAATTACCTCTTATGGCTAGGCAAAGATGTTTCCTTGTACGTTCCCTATACGGCAAAAATAGCAAAAGACGTGATCTAGTTATTCTCCACCCACAACTATTTACAAAAGTCAAACTTCAAACTTTACCATTATATTACCTATCTTTTACATCACTTTATCTGTCACTTAAATAAAACAATAAAAAATTAACAAGTAGTCCATAATATTGCGATGTGGTTAAGATTCTAGCTTTATTGGGTATGTAGTATGAATATAATTTAAATAAAAAAAAATTTAAATTTTTATTAGACTCTTTGTCTTATTTTTTGTGTATAGCTCGACTAATAAGATTTTTTTGAGTGTAGCACAGGGTTTCTACCGTCGGACACATTAAATAATCCCCTCGTTGGATTGTAGACACCTCTATTGGGTAGGACAGTTGGCCTGGAGATTTAATGTTGCTCCCTACCCAAAGTCAAGGAGTTCGATTAATAAGATTTGACTTAAGTTATTTATCATTCTTTATTTTTTTTATTTTTTTTTTAGTAATAACATCATCACCTGGTAGACCTTGGATCTGTCGTTCTAATTCTGACTTAACTCTTTTGTTGACCCCATGCTTAGATAATAACACATCAACTTGAAAATCTTAAAGTGGTCTACCAATGAGTAAGGCTTGTGACAAAGTGGATCGAGTGAAGTGCTTTGGTGATGGTAGGTTCTGATGAACATAAGACTAACATAGTCAGATCTACTTCGGCTAGATCTTCTTATTACAAATTAAAGCTCAGGCTATAGTTATTTTTTTGGGTCTATACAAGATACCTATCTCAACAAAGACAAGGCAAATTTTGGAGAGTGTCTAAATCTTTAACTTGCAAAAAATAACATCAACAGAATTTATATACAAATAATTTCTAACAATGATAGACTTGACCTTCCTTCCAATCATGTGTCACAAAAAATGCCTTATACCAATATATAAAATTAAAAGTATTCTATTAAAATATGAATTTTGAATGGACTAAGAAAATAACAAAAGTTAATAGTTTGTTTTTTTCCCCAATTTGGGTGTTAAAAAATAGTATTGACATAAATTTCACAATTATTGGACAATGTTTAAATTAAAGTTATGTAATACCAATCATTTTGTAATTCTTTCAGAAATAATAAAAAAAATTTACAACAATTGTTCAAAGTATGCACCAAATAATTTTGAGTTTCTATGTAATAGTCGTACAAATCATACAAAGCATTGCTTGTTTTTTAAATAAAAACAAATACCTAATAAATTAAAAAAAAAAACATATAAAAATGCATAATCACATGCTCACTGAAGCAATGACGCCATACGCATGGCATCAGCAGCATATACCTATAATACAGATTAAGCTTAAACAGTTTTCTTAATTAATTAATTAATTTTTTATATATAAGACTAAACAATCACAGCTGTCAGTACAGTTCTGACACAATTAATTTATATTTAAAACCTTATCATTTTCGTCCCACTTCTATTATATTCCTAGCCTAGATAGATTTCAAATCTTACGGCTATTTTTTTTAGCTTTCATTCTCATTTAAGTTCACGGAAGGAATCCCCATTCGCCATTTACATGGTAGTTTAGACAAAATTTTAACAAAATATTTTATTTTTCACATATATAATTAATATGTATATTTTAGACTTATTAATGAATTGATTCCCACCTAAAGTAAACTTTATTTGTTACCTTGGGGTGCCTATATATACAAAGTGAGCTTTCCTAAATTGATGGCAAAACAAAGTAATTAATGTACACAGCACATCATAGATCAGGAGATATATATAGCTATATATAAAATTATACCAAAAAAAAAGGGGGGGAAGAAATCAAAGATGGTGAGAGGTCCTTGTGTTGACAAAAATGGATTGAAGAAAGGGGCATGGAGTGAGGAAGAAGACGATAAACTGAGAGCTTATGTTCTCAGATATGGCCATTGGAACTGGCGCCAACTCCCTAGATTCGCAGGTTTAGGTTTTTTCGCTGTCTCCCAGTTTATCTAGAAAAGAAATTTAAAGACAGGGTTTGATAAAACATCTGTGTTTTGTGTTTTGGGAATTTTCAGGTCTATCAAGATGCGGGAAGAGTTGCAGATTGAGATGGTTGAATTACCTTAAACCTGGAGTAAGAAGAGGAAGATTTAGCCAAGAAGAAGATGAGATGATTCTCGAATTGCACAAAGAATTGGGGAACAAGTATGGGCAAATCATATTACTCTTTTTTTTTTTTTTTTTTTTTGTGTTGAGTAACGAAAAATCTGTAGTCATTATAAGAGGATGTGCCTTGAGTTAATCCTGTTTTGTGACCTTAGTCAGTAAAAAAATAATTTAGGTTGTCTTTTTTGTTGATTGACTCAAACTCATTAAGAAGACCAATAAATCTTTGTGGTTATCAAGTTAACAGGCTGATGAAATTGTTCAGTGCATAATTTTTGCTGATAAATTGTGGTATAACCTATGACAGATGGTCGGCCATTGCTGCAAAGTTGTCGGGAAGATCGGATAACGAGATAAAGAACCACTGGCACACTAACCTCAAGAAACGCCTAGGCCTAGCCCTGCACAACAAACGAGATCCTGAGCCATCAGATGCAGATCAGCTTGATCTTCAGCCATCAAAGAACTCTCAAGAACCCCAAGCCACTCAAGATCAGAAGCACCAAATTAACACTGCAATTATTTGCGATGCAGTACAGGCAGAAATCTCTTCTCATTCCCAGGAAACTTCTTGCAGTACTACTGAAGGGTCATCAACCTTCACTTCATCACAATCATTTGAAGAACCCTTGGAGAGCTTCTGGAATGAGTTGCTATTCTCGGACCCTATATATGGTGGTAATGGTAATAGCTATTATTCATCATCGGAATCTGAAGAAGGATTAATCATGTCTTCTAACAGTTCAACTGTCGAGGAAGACTTTACACTCCCATACAGCTTATTCTGTGATGATATTAATTTCTTGAGCAATTTTATGCAATAACAGCCCTTAGTTCGGGACAACCTAAACCAAATTGGTTAGACAGTTGACTTAGTAATAACGTAAATTATGGTATACTAAGTTCATTTATCTCCATACGATTATCTGTCCATTAGAATCACAAAATTAGGTTTATCAGTACCACCGTACACACACTTTAGATATACCTGCAAGTTTCTCTTGTCCCTCGAAAAAATTAAAGATAATAAATTCACTACTATTGATCATGTAAAATTTTCCTTATAATTTTTAGTTTTTGACTTTTTGTATCAAATTAAATTTTCAATATAGGTTATAGATTTCTGAAAAAAAAAATCATTTTTATATCTTATCCCGTTCTAAAGTTGCATCATTCCATTATTTATTATCATTCTTTGAAGTTGATATGTTACCAATTGCGATTTAAATTTTGCGCCATTTAATTTAAAATTTGTGATTTTATGACACGATAGCTCTAAATATTTATTAATTAAATCATAAACCTAGTAATATATTAACGGTCGATATGATGATTATAAATGGCGAATAGGCAGTTTGATGAATTTTAGAGAGGTCAAATAGGATATTTGTGATTCGGTGGTTAATTAATGGAAGTGCTTACGTCATTATATTGTATCAATTTGCCGATATGACATACTCAGCTCCTATATGCCACTAAAAAGTTGTTATGTTTGAAAAATTAAAACACACAAATTTAATTTTTAATTTTATCATTTGAAAAAATATGATATTCTTTTCTATTTGCAAAATTCAATATTGTTAAGAAGAAGTTAATTGCCTTATAACCATTATTCTAAAAGTTCTTTCGTTGTAAGCTCCAATTGTATATATAGACCGGAAGTACTGTTTGGCCAATGCTGTGAGTATAATATATATATATATATGTGTGTGTGTGTCAAAAGCAGCATTATATATTAATTTTTAGTTTGACCAAAAGTCTACTAAATATTGTTTTAAAAAAAAAAAGAGTCTAGTAAATATTAGGAGCATTATATGGTATAAGAATTGGATTACATTTGGATGGGCTAAAAGTGCACCTAATTCCAAATGTACTAGAGGCCGAATAGTAGTAAACTCAAATTGATAGCTAATTGGGTATGTTTCGCCTAATTTGGTAGTTAATAACTGAAATTAGGCAACTTATTGCCAGGAGTATGATGTACTTAAAAATGATTTGCATGGGCTAAAACATTAAGTAACGAACTAAGTTAAGCAATGTACGCTTCCTAAACACTTGTCTTCTGAACTAGTTCAGTGATTATTGCAATTAGTAGAAATAACGAATATAATAGCAAGAAGACAACAATGAACACACAGAGTTTGATAACCCAATTCGGAGAATTCAACTTCTACGTTCGGGGGCATCACATTAAATGCGTGTCCTATTTTTGATTGATCTCCAAATCAAAGTGAAGAACACGAATGACTTCAAGAATATACAACTACATTGTTTGAAGAACCGGTTTGAGATCTCCCGATCACTCAAACTGAGGCTCCGTCAATTACAGCTAGCAGACTTGCGTCAAATTCATGTGAGTGAACAGCCAGTAATCAGCAACAAATTGATGATTGACTTGATGTAGGAATCTTTTATATATCAATACAATAATAATATGGCAGCAATTAAGCATCTCATCAATGCTACTGCATAATAAACACAACAACAGATTTATTGGAAAATTAAAGAAAAACAAAACAAAAAGGACTTCAAATCAAATAAGAAAATAGTGACTAACGCTGCAACTATATATATTGCGCGTTGGGATATGATGTGGGCGGGCAGAGATGGGAGCGAGTCAGGTTGCATGATATGATATGATGCATTCTTGTCACTTCTTAGGCTTGCTGTCATGGTTAAGGAAGGTGATGAGAGAGGGAAATTTGGTGGATTTTGGTTGAGGTGTGTTGTCCGGACCCAATTTGAGTTTGGTTAAATATTTGAAACGCAGAAGCTGGAGATTTTGTAGATCCAGATCTAACATGGGAAACTCCTCCAGGTCTCCTCCTGTGATGTAAAGTGTTTCCAATGAAGAATGCTTCTTAACCCAATTTGGCCAAGTTTTATTTGGATAGCATCTCAGGTCAAGCTTCTTTAGATTTGGCAGAGCCTTCTCAATACTACCTTTCACCCCTTCTTCATCACTTATTTCTGGTTTTGGGTGTGGTGTGGTCTCAGTGTTTGCATCACTAATTTTTTCTGGAGCTGGTTGTTGCTGTGGCATCACTACCCTCCATGTTATTGTGAGAATGCAAAGCTTGCTCAAAGTGGTTAGTAGATGTATGTTGAAGATGGGTGTAGTGAGTATGATGCTCAATTTCCTTAAGGTACCAGCAGCTGCCAAGGCTTGAAGGGAGTTGAGATTGGATTGATCTAGCTTGAGACCCTTTAAGGTTTGGAGGAAGTGAAGGTGTTGAACAAGGCTCCACAAATTGGTGTTCTGAAGGAGGTAACATTCTGAAACATCGAAATGAGTGAGCTTATAGAGCTTGTTAATCTCAGTAGGAAGAGTTTCCAAATTGTAACAGGCCTTGAGGTCCAGGATTTGGAGGTTGCAGCATTTAGAAATAGTGGAAGGCAATGTAGTGATCCTTGAAATCCCTCTCAGGCTCAAGTATTTCAAATGCTTGGCCACATGGAACAGAGCTTCGAAGATGCGGCCATTTTCAACCTCAATGTGAGGTACAGGCAAGGAGTCTCGCCACCTTCCCAAGTGAAGAGTTCGAAGGTATTTCATTTTACCAAGGGGTTCATGATCCATATCCAAGTATTTTTGGGTAACATTGATGATTGCCAGTAATCTCTCCGCAGCCGCCTCATCATTGCTCACTGCATCACTTTTTTTGGCGTTACTTCTTCTATTACTAGTACTTGTGGTGGTCCTTTTGTTGTTGTTATTCTTCTTCATTGGAAAAGGAAAAGGAAATGGATTGTTGAGGTCATTGTGGCCAAATAAGGACTCTTCTTTTTCTTGCAAAATCTCACAGTGTTTATTTCTGTTGTAGACCACAGGATCATTCATCCACTTGGGTTCCAGCATTATATCCAGATAATTCAACTGATCTTTTGCTACCTTTTCTAAGCCCTCAATGTCTTTCAGCAGTTTCATTTGCTCATCCTGCAACTTTTTGAAAATATTTTGGTGCTCATCATCATTAATGTTTTTGATAGCATCAGCAATTTGAGCCTTTACATCACTTAGGCTGTGATTGAGGGCATTGAGGAGGGCATTATGATGATCGCTCCAAGCAACCAAAGTATTGAGAGGAGCTAGAAATTTAGTATAAATGTGGAGCAGCTTCTTTTGCCTATCAGACACCTCTTTAACATCATGCTGTACTTTTTTTATATTCTCCCAGCGAGCATCATTTTTTATGTTCTCCAAGAGAGCAGCATTAGCTTTCATCCATTTGAACCTTTCACGAAACTTATTGCAATATTTCCGAGTTCTAGTTTTCCAAGTGGAAATATGGTCTACCCCTTCTCCATCATCATATAAGCACACACGTCGGCTTCTGGGATTCCCAGTCATCGTCATAGGTGGATGCTCCTCTTTCTTCGGAACACCAAAAAATTCAAACAACCGGGCTTCCATTGCAATTGGAACTAACATTCTTCGAATCCAAGGATGCACACTACAACCTTGTACATGAACATTATTATGTGGTTGGTCTGTAGTGTTGCCTGATTCATACCAAGGTTGTATTAAGCCCAGTTGGATAAGTTGGGTGAAGTTTTGTTCCCCAACTTCCTCAGCTGATGACTTGGAATTTCCATTCTCCACTACAAAGCCCTCTGACATCCACCAATATATGAGTGGCCTTTTCTTTATGATGAAATCCTCTGGAAATGCCGCAAGGCTGAGCAAACACAGCTTCAATTCGTTACTCGGAAGATGGTCGTAGCTCTTTTTAAGGCTACCCGTGATGATTGGCGAAATGAGGAGGCTCTCTTCGATGCACATTTTATAGCATTCCGTGGAGTTTGATACCGTTTTCTGCTTTTCCCTCTTACTGCCGGTCTTCGATCTCTCCTCCTCCGGCAGGCTCCCGAATTGGGAAACCAAATTCTTGATTTTCTCCGTTTTCTTACTAATTGAATACAACCATTCAGAGGTTTTCGCCGTCACCTTTCTCTCCTCCTCCTCTTTATTTTTCTCCCTTTCAATAATCAAATGATTAATCATCACGTTCTCAACTTCTTTATTTATGCACATTAACTTGTGTTTCACATGGGCTTTCATGTATTTTTGGTTGCAAAATCCTACCACCAAAGCTTTCACAATATTTAAATCACTTTTGATGTTTGTAACCCAGCCTCTCTCAATTTCGTTCATAACCCCATTTAATTCAGTTGTTTCCATCTTCCTGCCCAAATAGTCAACCCCAAAGTCATCGTAAATTACCAAGCTACATACATCCATCATTTTAAGGCAAAAGGGTCAAATATGCCCATGTACTATCATTGATTGTTCATTTAGTACCATGAACTAAAATATGGTCCATCTAGGCCATTATACTCTTAATCATTTTTCATCTAGCATTTTTAGCCTATTTCTAACAAGTTACACATCTAATTTGATGAAATGGAAAAATAAAATTAGAAAAAATGATGACATGTTATTTATGTGGATGTTTTGGATGATTTCTACCATATGATTTTACAGTAATTTTGTTTAGATAATGAAGACGTTTCATTGAGATAATGATTTTACCCTTAAAATATAAAATTCGACAACATTTCAACGTCAATTTGCCCGGAAGGACCAAAACTGATAAAAATTATAAATTTAGGGACCAAAATTGAAAAAATTTAAAGTTGTGCACCAAAATTGATAAAACTCAAAAGTCATGGGACCAAAAGTGATATTAATTCTTAAAACTTTATATAGCAATTTTGATTTCTACCCTATTTCATTGCAAGAAATTATTTTTTTCATAAATAACATGTCATCATTTTTTCTAATTTTATTTTTCCATGTCATCACATTAGATGGATAACTTGTTAGAAATAGGCTAAAAATGCTAGATATATGAAAAATTATTAAGAGTATAATGACCTAGATGGACCATATTTTAATTCATGGTGCTAGATGAACAATCAATGGTAGTACATGGGCCTATTTGACCCTTTAGCCTAATTTTAAATATATAATAAAGGGAAAATGACACTTCTCCCCTCTATGTTATGTGCTTATAGCACTTTTTCCCCCTATGTTATTAAAGTGGCAGTTTTTCCCCCTGAAATGTTAAATTGACATTGTTGCCCTTAAAAATAATTATTTCATTTATTTTTCTTCTCCAACAAATTATTACTTATAAGTATGGATGATCACGATTCGATTCGAACATACCCAAACACTGTAGCAATCATACCGAAATAGTATGGACGGTTCTGGTTACGATTCATAACCGAAAAATAAAATAAAATAATTGTTGAACCGTGAACCGGAACTTAACCACAGTCATATATAGTAAAAATGATCAAACACTTATTTTGATAAATCGGTACGGTTCGGTTCCAATTTCGATTTTGAACCGCCAATCAAAACTTATTTATTTATTTATTTTTATAATTTTATTTCTAATTTAAAAATAGTCTAAATTCAACAATTATTTTATTTTATTTTTTCGGTTCTGAATCGTAATCGTAACCGTCTATACTATATAAGTTCAATTGCTACAGTGTTCGATTAGGTTCGCATCGAACTGTGATCTTCCATACATATTAGTAATAATTGGTTGGAGAATAAAAATAAATGAAATGGTTATTTTTAAGGGCAAAAATGTCAATTTAATATTACAAGGGAGAAAACTACCACTTTTAAAAAAACTGAGGGGGAAAAACTACCACCTTAGTAACACAGGGGGGAAAAGTGCTATAAACACGTAAAATAGGGGGAAAAAGTGTCATTTTCCCTATAATAAATGCATGCCGTCTAATATTAAAATATTGATACATAAAATAATTAGAAAATTTTAGTTCAATTTTTACTTCACAATTTTTTAAAGTGATGATAAATTTTAATTATCATATTTAAAAATTATAGAGAAAAGGGGAAAAATGAATTTATATTTTTGTTTAATAATAATGTAAAAGATTTTAATAAAATTTATATTCCGTATTTAAAAAGCAAATTATAATAGTGATGGAGTAATCAATGTTAGAATTAACTTTTAAAAACTTTCAAAGACTTTTAAAGTGATGGATTTTAATTGACTTTTGTAGAGTTTTTGTAGACTTTTCTAGAATCTTTTAAACTTTCATCAACATTGTAAGATTCTATAAATATCCATGAGACAAATATTTATAGACTTTTAAAAACTTTTTCATATTAAAAAGTCTACAAGAGTCATTAAAACTATAAATTGAATACACCCTTACAAACATTCCATAACTTCTATTAATATATTATTTATAATTTTCTTTCATAAATATATTTTTATAAATCATAAATAAATTAATGCATTGTAAAAAAAAGTAAAAATAAATATTGATTGTCGCAAAAATAGAGTATATTATACATAAAGAAAATATAATTAATTTTCACTAAATATAAAATAAATAAGAATGTCTCAAAAAATTCAACTTTAACACAAATATATATATTAAAAATTAATGAATATACAATGCATAAATATATAGTGCAGATGAAAATGCCTTTCTCGTAAATAACAATGTTACGTACCAAACTATATGAAATTTATGAAAGGTTTGAAACGTACTATAAAATTAATAAAAAATTTGTCTAATTTAGATAGAGGAAAAAAAAAGCTTGTAGAGAATCTTGAAAAGTTTGAGGTTGAAGGCTTGGATTTGATCTATTTATATTAATGAAGAGAAAGTCTACAGAAATCATATTCTGACAGTCTATGAAAGTTAATAACTTTTTGAATACCAGTAGACTTTTAAAGACTCTATAAAAGTCTGAATCGAATACCAATATACTTTTAAAGAGTTTTGAAAAGTTTGGATCCAATACCGGTATACTTTTAAAGAGTCTTTAAAAATCTATATTGAATACCGCCAAATTTTTAAGGTTGCTTTAAAAGTTTATAAAAGTCATGACTGAATACACCACCTAAATATTAACATTGTTATTATATATTATTTGATATTTATGTACACACAAATATATCCAAGTATATAAGTAAGTCATGTAAAATTCACATAAATGGGGAAGGAAAAAAAAAAAAAAAAAAAAAGAGATTACCATTTAATGCGATTAAATAATTCGTTTGTTTCTTCACTGTAGTCCTCAAAATCAAGATCTTCTTCAATGTCCTCATTTGTCTCCGGGTTTAGCGTCACCCCTGGCTGGGCTTCTTCACCGTCCATAGCTCAGGTAATGTGAATGGTGAAGTATGTTGAATATATATGAATACGAGGTCTATGGTTGAATCAGAGGATTAAGAGAGTTTGGTGGCAATAATTTTTTTGTTAATAGAGTAGTAGTGTTTATATATATAGGAAGTAATGTAACTCTTTTTTCTTTATGGTTTTTGCTTAGTATGTACGTATTCCACATCTTCAAAAGGAATAAAGATGCCTCTTTTTTATCTTTGGGTTGGCATGCCTACGACCTGAGCAAGGAATTTTTGTTCTTCTCCCCCTTTTTTCTTGTCATTAATTGATCTCCTACGCAACGTACGTAGTATGTTTTTGTCGATTGATTCTATGAGTGTAATTACAATTTTTATTACCTTTATACCTTCTATATATGTAGCCAACTTGGGTGTTTGTAGTTTCAGCCCCAAGCTCACAACTTAGCCTCTTGATGCAATTTATTGTTGGAAAAATAATAAAAATGGTATTGTAAGAAGTTATTTGGTGGTACTAATATATGTGGGGTCCATTTCTGATTTAGGTATGGTCAACGTGGATTTGAATTCTTCGTAGTGAGATTAAGAGATTGATATATTTATGCTCAAAACGGATAATGAGTGAATGAAAAATTAATTCTCAAAGTAGACCCATTTGAATTGAAAAATAGAGGTTAAAAGACTTGAAACCAAAGTAGACACATTTGAATTGAAAAATAGAGGTTAAAAGACTTGAAACCAAAATAGACACATTTGCACCACTATATATGCAATAGCCTTTTAAAAATTAATTGAATTGTATAGAGAATCTCTTTTGCGCTGCCTTATTCCTTAGTCAGATGATGCCACCATTATTACCTGAGATAGTCTAATAGTAAACAATCTTTAAAACACCAAATCATATTATTTCTGAAACGCATTATTTAATAATCAATACAACAACAAAATGGCAGCAAGCATCTCATGAATGCTACCGCATAATAGACACAACAACAGATTTATTGGAAAAATAAAGAAAAAGAAAACAAAAAAGGACTTCAAATCAAATAGGAAAATAGTAACTAACGCTGCAACTATATATATTGCGCGTTGGGATATGATGGGAGCGATATGCATCCTTCTCACTTCTTAGGCTTGCTGTCATGGTTAAGGAAGGTGATGAGAGAGGGAAATTTGGTGGATTTTAGTTGAGATGTGTTGAAATCCTGACCCAATTTGAGTTTGGTTAAATATTTGAAACGCAGAAGTTGGAGTTTTTGTAGATCCAGATCTAACATGGGAAACTCCTCCAGGTCTCCTCCGGTGATGTAAAGTGTTTCCAATGAAGAAAACTTCTTAACCCAATTTGGCCAAGTTTTATCTGGATAGCATCTCAGGTCAAGCTTCTTTAGATTTGGCAGAACCTCAATACCTTCCTCCTCTTCTTCATCACTTTTTTGTGTGGGGTTTTTCTGTGGCTGATTCCTAGTGCTGGCACCATCACTTTTTTCTGGATTTTTCTGTGGCGTGCTCTCAGTGTTGGCATCACTTATTTCTGGTTTTGGGTGTGGTGTGGTCTCAGTGTTGGCACTAATTTCTCCTCCTGCAGGTTGTTGCTGTGCCGGATTCTCAGTGCTGGCACCACCACCATCATCACCACTTTTTTCTGGTTTTGGGTGTGATGTGGTCTCAGTGTTGGCACTAATTTCTTCTGCAGCTTGTTGTTGCTGTGGCAGATTCTCAGTGCTGACTTTTGGCTGGGTATCTGGTGTTATCCTCCATGTTATTGTGAGAATGCAAAGCTTGCTCAAACTGGTTAGTAGATCTATGTTGAAGGTGGGTGTAGTGAGTATGATGCTCAATTTCCTTAAGGTACCAGAAGCTGCCAAGGCTTGAAGAGAGTTGAGAGTGGATTGATCTAGCTTGAGACCCTTTAAGGTTTGGAGGCACTGAAGGTTTTGAACAAGGCTCCACAAATTGGTCTGAAGGAGGTAACATTCTGAAACATCCAAATGAGTGAGCTTATAGAGCTTGTTAATCTCAGTAGGAAGAGTTTCCAAATTGTAACAGGCCTTGAGGTCCAGGATTTGGAGGTTGCAGCATTTAGAAATAGTGGAGGGCAATGAAGTGATCCTTGAAATCCCTCTGAGACTCAGGTATTTCAAATGGTTGGCCACATGGAACAGGGCTTCGAAGATGCGGTCATTTTCAACCTCAATGTGAGGTACAGGCAAGGAGTCTCGCCACCTTCCCAAGTGAAGAGTTCGAAGCCATTTCATTTTCCCAAAGGGTTCATGATCCATATCCAAGTATTTTAGGGTAACATTGATGATTGCCAGTAATCTCTCCGCCTCCTCGTCACTTTTTTTGGCTTGCTCATTCTGGTCGGCGTTACTACTACTACTACTAGTACGTGCGGTGGTCCTTTTGTTGTTCTTCTCCTTCATTAGAAAAGGAAATGGAAATGGGTTGTTGAGGTCATTGTGGCCAAATAACACCTCTTTTTCTTGCAAAATCTCACAGTTTTTTTTTCTGTTGTAGACGACCACAGAATCATTCACCCACTTGGGATCCAGCACCCTATCCAGATAATTTATCTGATGTTCCATACGCACTTGGAATTGTTTGTGCAAGCCCTCAATCTCATTTTGCAGTTTCATTTGCTCATCATGCAATTCCGTAATGTTGTTTCCAACATCATCATCTTCAATTCGAGTCTTGAGATCGTTTAGCCGCTTATTGACGGCAGCCAGGAGGGCATCATCATCATCGCTTCCATGTTTCACTTTTCCATGGGCGACTTCTGCAACCAAATTATTGAGATCAGTTATAAATTTAGAAGACAGTATCAGCTTCTTTTGCCTTTCGGACACCTCTTTAATATCCTTTGGCATTTGTAACAACAATTCCTTATCAACCCCCCGCTGCACTCTATAGTACTGAGCTTTAATCCATTTCAACCTTTCTTCAGAAAGCTTGTGATATTTCCGGTTTCTAGTTTTCCAAGTGGCAGTATGCTCAACTCCTTCTCCATCTCCATCATCATATAAGCACACACGTCGGCTTCTGGGATTCCCAGTCATCGTCATAGGTGGATGCTCCTCTTCCTTCGGAACACCAAAAAATTCAAACAACCGGGCTTCCATTGCAATTGGAACTAACATTCTTCGAATCCAAGGATGCACACTACAACCTTGTACATGAACATTATTATGTGGTTGGTCTGTAGTGTTGCCTGATTCATACCAAGGTTGTATTAAGCCCAGTTGGATAAGTTGGGTGAAGTTTTGTTCCCCAACTTCCTCAGCTGATGACTTGGAATTTCCATTCTCCACTACAAAGCCCTCTGACATCCACCAATATATGAGTGGCCTTTTCTTTATGATGAAATCCTCTGGAAATGCCGCAAGGCTGAGCAAACACAGCTTCAATTCGTTACTCGGAAGATGGTCGTAGCTCTTTTTAAGGCTACCCGTGATGATTGGCGAAATGAGGAGGCTCTCTTCGATGCACATTTTATAGCATTCCGTGGAGTTTGATACCGTTTTCTGCTTTTCCCTCTTACCGCCGGTCGTTGACGACGCCGCCGCCGCACCGCTCTCCTCCTCCGGCAGGCTCCCGAATTGGGAAACCAAATTCTTGATTTTCTCCGTTTTTTTACCAATAGAAATCAACCATTCAGAGGTTTTCACCAACTTTCTCTCCTCCTTCTTAACCTCTTTCTCCTTGGAATTCCCCTCTTCCTCTTGCTTTTTCTCCCTTTTATTTTTCAAATGCTGAATTAGGTCGTCAACTTCTTTATCTATGCATTTTACCTTGTGTTTCACATGGGCTTTCATGTAATTTTGGGTGCAAAATTCTACCACCAAAGCTTTCACAACACTTAAATCACTTGTGATGTTTGTAACCAAAGCTCTCTCAATTTTGTTCACAAACTGAGCCACCTTTTCCATCTTCCTGACCAAATAGTCAACCCCAAACTCATCGTAAATTAAATTAATTAAGTAGATATAAGTACAATGTATTGTAATAGTGAAGGAGTTATCAAATTAAAATTTATTAAACATTAACAAAGATATAACAGTGTAAATGTATTTTTGCCATAAAAAATATACTATGAAAAATATTGTCAAATAAAATTGAAGTGTACAAAATTTAAAGTAAAATGTATACTATGTTGATGTGACAGTCATAACCCAACGAATCAAATCCTCAACGGGGTTTGATCCTAGAACTACCCATTTGAAATGGTAATAGAGGTAAATGGAATAAATTGAAGACAATCATATTGTACATGAACTTAGGCTCTATTTAATAGAGCCTACAGCTTATTTTAACTACAAATAAGCTAAAAGCTCTATTTGGTAAAATTTAGAAAGTTTAAAATAATAGTTTATTTTGAAACGCTCATCCAAGTAGCATTTCAAAATAAGCTATTGGTAGCCCACATTGACAACTCAACTGGTCACAGGGCTGAAGTTTGAGAAGAATGGATAAGATTAAAACAAATAAATAATATAAGAAACAATATATTAAAACATTCCATCTTTAATCTATTTCATAACATTTTAAAATACACAAAAATTAAATACAAACTATGATAGAATTTGTGTTTTTTTTTTCATTTTAAAATACATAAAAATTAAATACAAACTATGATAGCATTTATGTTTTTTTTTTTAATATTAATGACTATTACATTGTAGCATCAGTTCATCTATACTTTCTCAACCTATTGAAACACAAAGAGTCACCTCCCATTTGGAAGAGTCACTACATATAACTCGATCACGAGGTCATTGATTGATAGAATTTGTGTTATTTATGTATAAGTTGCAAAATTTACATACTAATAAAATAAAATTACTTAATAGAAAATGTCACAATTTAGTGTGACACACAAATTGATGTTATTACAAGATGCTATTGCTAGATCATATATATATATATATAGAAGTTTTTTTTTTAAGAAAAAAAAAAAAAACACACACACACAAAAATCAAAACAAAACATAAAACAAAAGTTGTTCCGTTATCTCCCCTTAAAATTGGAAGCAAAACCTTTGCACTTTCTAACTAATTAATTAAAGAATTTAAATAGTAATGTTAATTGTATTAGTGGAAGACTATTTAAAAGTAGTACGTAACTACATTTTGTTGGGCTTATTTACCTCAAAACTTGATGTATAGCTACTGTTTATATGTTAATAAAAAGAAAAAAAAATATTAATCGAGCAATTTAAAACAATTGATAAGCAGGTACTATTGAAATCATAATATAATTTTAAATTGCTTAACCTTATTTCCTTTCTTAAAAAAAAAAAAAAAAAAAAAAAAACTTTCTTCATTCTCATAGAGTCATAGGTACTTTAGTTTTAATTTTATTTCATATTCTTCTTTTTATAAAATCTAGAATGTTTGTAAATACTAGACACATATATATTTCGAAAAATAAAGATAAAATAGCACTTTCAAGTAACAATAATTATTTATTCTTTTTTATTATTTTAATATTTTATTTTCTAAGTTGGAAATTATTCAATAAGCAATCACATTTAATAAATACAGACAAATATTTATTATTTTACATCCTTTATTAACTAGCTAACGAATTGAATTTTTGAGTACTCAAAAAAAAAAAAAAAGAAGCTAACGAATTGAATTATTTAATAAATAAATCGTGCTTAGTTAACAATTATTTAAAAGATAAAGATTATCTTAGCCAAACTCGGGCTAAAATATATGCTTTGTTAATAAAAAATACTTATAATAAATCTTTGCAAAAAAAAAAAAAAAAACTAAAATTTATCATAAACTTTAGTTTTTCTAATTAAACTATAATTTCATATATTACTATTTTATTTTACTTTATTCATTCGTATACTTAAAAAAAATCATGTTTTGTATAAGGCAAAAACTTGTGTGAGACCATCTCACAATGAGACGGGTCGGGTCGGGTTGGATCAAGATGCAAATGTAACACTTATATGCACAAATGTCATACTTATATATCCAAATGTAATACTAATCAGGAATAAAATTTTTGTTACTTATAAGGGTAAATGTAATACTTTTAAGGGAAAATGCAATACTTTTTACATTTTGATTTAAAAGTATTACATTTTTCCTCAAAAGTATTATATTTGTCCTTCTAAGTAAGGGGCACTTGTCAACATTACTTATTATGAAAAATGTATTATTTTTTCTCTTATAAGTAACAAAAATTGTATTCTTGATTAGTGTTATATTTGAGCATATAAGTATAACATTTGCACATATAAGTATGACATTTGCATGGTGCTTTGACCCGACCTGACCCGTCTCACGAACAAGAATCCGTGAGACGGTATCACACAAGTGTGACCCTTTGTATAAAAACATCATAAAAATGGGAAAAATTATGTAATTATCGTTTGCCAAAGACCTTGTGGTCTAGTGGCACCTGGTGTCCTGGAAAATACTCTCCCATTGATGATGGGAGTGGGTTTGAGCCTAAGTTGAGGCAACTGTTGATTCTTTGTGCTTCAGATCAGTTAATAACGGATAAAAAAAATTAAGTGCAATTTTTTCTCGTTAAGCTAAGATTACCGAACTCGGTCAATTTTTTATCTCGGTCGAAATGGTACACATAACTTTACAGTAACTCCTCTGTTAATGCATGTATTTTAAAAAAAAAAAAAAAGAGTAATGGTCTAAATCCTTAATTAACCTAAATATTCTAGTTTTACATGTTTTCATTACCCACTTCATGAAACAATATAAACTCTAATTTAGACCGCTCATTCAAAATTACGTTATTAACAAAAGAAAACTAGCTAGAGTTATCAAAATAGGCTAAACTCATTGAGTCATACTACCTTCTCATATACTAAGCCGCTACTAGTGGGAGAATTGAGTTGAGAATTTAGTAGCTCATCAATAGGCAAACCTAAACAGGCCAACCCGTTTGGGACACAAGTTTCGATTCTAGAAACATGTTTTCACATAAAAAACATGATAAATTTTCTAATTTTGTTTTATTGTGAAATGTCCTAGAATGTGTGTCAAAACTTTTGTTTTATTACAGAACGGCATGGAAATGTTTTTGGACGAGTTTTGCATATGAAAATCTTTTTAAAACTAGAAGATGATATCCTCAAGAACTTCCGTGTATGATAGCTTGCTAAAGACCCAATAGTATAGCTAGTAAACTATTATTCTAAAAAAAAATAAAGAATATTTGTAAAAAGAGGTGTACGATATGATATAAAAATATGCTTATTATATATTACTTATAATCTTATATATATACACACAAAAGTTATGCAACAAAAAAAAAAGTCATGTAATTAATAAAATATTGACAAAAAATTAGAGAGGTTTTTATGCAATATAGCTAATAATTTGTAAAATTCACATAAATGGGCAAGAAAAAAAAAAGGATTACCTTATAATGTCTTCAAAGAATTCGTTTGTTTTTTCACTGTACTCCTCAAAATCAAGATCTTCGTCACTGCCCTCAACTTTGTCCGTGTTTTGCGTCACCGCCGTCGTCGCCGTGGCCGTGACCCCTGTCTGGCCTTCTTCACCCGCCATAGCTCAAGTACTGTGAATGGTGAAGTATGTTGAATATATGAATACAAGGTCTATGGTTGAATCAGAGGATTACGAGAGTTTGGTTGCAATATTTTTTTTATATATATAGAGTAGTGTTTACATATATATAGTAAGTAATGCAACTCTTTTTTTCTTTTTCTTTTTCCTTTCTCTTTATGGTTTTTGCTTAGTATGCACGTATTCCACATCTTCAAAAGGAACAAAGATACCTCTTTTTTTTCTCTTTGGGTTGCCATGCCTAAGAGCAAGGAATTTTTGTTCTCTTCCTTCTCTTCTTTTTTTGTCATTAATTGAATCTTCCTGGTGACATATATAAGTAATATGCTTTTGTTGATTCTATGAGTGTAATTAAAATTTTAATGCCTTTGGACCTTCTATGAAGCCAACTCGAGTGATTGTAGTTTCAACCACAAGCCCACAACCCAACCGACCTCTTAGCTTGTTGCAATTTATGATACCATTGTTATTGTCTGATGATTTTTAATGAATTGGGTTTACTATAACGTAACATGCTTATGAGTGTAATTAAGATATTTGTTACTTTTTTTTTTTTTTTGAAAACCATAACAAACTTCATTAACTCATAATAATAGTGTTCGAAATACAACGAGATATTTGTTACTTTTATGTTATCAAGTAGTCATATCCTCTAACAACCATTTACCAATCAGAACCAATATTCAATTGTTTGATTTTTGGTTTATAATTTCTTGACTATGCTACAATGGAAGTGAAAGAGAGAAAGCTAGGGAGATATTGCACGCAAAGGCCAGGTACAATACTAAGGACGCCTCCGTAAAACAAAACATGACAAACTAAAAGTTGGTCTTTATACACCTAACAACAAGAAAAACAAACATCTCATACTATAATAACAAATTCGAACGGTCCATATACAGAGACGTAACAGTGTCTCCGCCCATTCAAATTAACGTTGGAAACCACAGAAAGCCCAGAAAAATAAGAAACCAAACAATACAATAATAATACAAATGAGCAGATCACTCGCATATACATACGCAGTAGCATGCAGATTATTAATATTTACAGCAAATCTTCGAAATCTAAGCTCGCCGATGGGATTTCAAATTTCATCATATTGCTGATGATGCAATCGCTTTCTTTCTCGTCTTCAGTACAACTCCCGCTGCTCACAAACGTTGTCGACCCCGGGCTCGACAACGGCGTCGAAAGAACCGAGTTCAACCCGAAATTACACTGATTGCTCCAATCGCTTAATGACTGTTCAGCCTCAAACACGCCATAATAATTATTTTGTAGACCGTTCATAGGATTTCATCCGTTTGAAGGGATCAAACTTTCTTGTTGCATGATATGATGCATGCATTCTTGTCACTTCTTAGACTTGATGCCATGGTTAAGGAAAGTGATGAGAGAGGGAAATTTGGTGGATTTTAGTTGAGGTGTGTTGTCCTGACCCAATTTGAGTTTGGTTAAATATTTGAAACGCAGAAGCTGGAGTGTTGGTAGATGCAGATCTGCCATGGGAAACTCCTCCAGGTCTCCTCCAGTGATGTAAAGTGTTTCCAATGAAGAATGCTTCTTAGCCCAATTTGGCCAATCTTTATCTGGATAGCATCTCAGGTCAAGCTTCTTTAGATTTGGCAGAGCCTCCTCAATACCACCTATCACCTCTTCTTCATCACTTTTTTGTAGGGGGTTTTGCTGTGGCTGATTCCTAGTGCTGGCAACATCACTTATTTCTGGTTTTGGGTGTGGTGTGGTCTCAGTGTTGGCACTAATTTCTCTTCCTGCAGGTTGTTGCTGTGGCGGATTCTCAGTGTTGGCACCACCACCATCATCACTTTTTTCTGGTTTTGGCTGGGTATCTGGTGTTATCCTCCATGTTATTGTGAGAATGCAAAGCTTGCTCAAACTGGTTAGTAGATCTATGTTTAAGTTGGGTGCAGTGAGTATGATGCTCAATTTCCTTAAGGTAGCAGCAGATGCCAAGGTTTGAAGGGAGTTGAGAGTGGATTGATCTACCTTGAGACCCTTTAAGGTTTGGAGGCACTGAAGGTTTTGAACAAGGCTCCACAAATTGGTGTTCTGAAGGAGGTAACATTCTGAAACATCCAAATGAGTGAGCTTATAGAGGGAGGCAATCTCAGAAGGAAGCGTTTCCAAATTGTAACAGGCCTTGAGGTCCAAGATTTGGAGGTTGCAGCATTTAGAAATAGTGGAGGGCAATGTAGTGATCCTTGAAATCCCTCTCAGGCTCAAGTATTTCAAATGCTTGGCCACATGGAACAGGGCTTCGAAGATGCGGTCATTTTCAACCTCAATGTGAGGAACAGGCAGGGAGTCTCGCCACCGTCCCAAGTGAAGAGTTCGAAGCCATTTCATTTTACCAAAGGGTTCATGATCCATATCCAAGTATTTTTGGGTAACATTGATGATTGCCAGTAATCTCTCCAAAGCCAAAGCCGCAGCCGTCTCATCATTGCTCACTGCATCACTTTTTTTGGCTTGCTCATTCTGGTTAGTACTTGTGGTGGTCCTTTTGTTCTTCTTCTTCATGGGAGAAGGAAATGGATTGTTGAGGTCATTGTGGCCAAATAACACCTCCTCATTTTTTTGCAAGGTCTCACAGTTGTTTATTCTGTTGTAGATCACAGGATCATTCACCCATTTCGGATCCAGCATCCTATCCAGATAATTAATCTGATGTTGCACTTGGAATTGTTTGTGCAAGCCCTCAATCTCATTTTGCAGTTTCATTTGCTCATCATGCAATTCATTAATGTTTTTTAGAACATTATCATCATCATCAATTCGAGTCTTGAGATCGCTTAGCCGCTTATTGACGGCCCTGAGGAGGGCATCATCATCATCGCTTCCATGTTTCACTTTTCCATGGGCGACTTCAGCAACCAAATTATTGAGATCAGTTAGAAATTTAGTAGACATCATCAGCTTATTTTGCCTTTTATACACCACTTTAAGATCCTTTTCCATTTTTAACACCTTTTTCATATCTAACAACTGCCTTTCAATCAGCTGCACTCCTCTGTAGTGAGCTTTTATCCATTTGAACCTATCTTGAAAAAGCTTGTGATATTTCCGATTTCTAGTTTTCCAAGTGGCAGTATGCTCAACTCCTTCTCCATCTCCATCATCATATAAGCACACACGTCGGCTTCTGTTATTCCCAGTCGTGGTCATAGGTGGAACACCAAAAAATTCAAACAACCGGGCTTCCATTGCAATTGGAACTAACATTCTTCGAATCCAAGGATGCACACTACAACCCTGTACATGCACATTATTATGTGGTTGCAGGTCTATAGTAGTGTTGCCTGATTCATACCATGGTTGAATTAAGCCCAGTTGGATAAGTTTGGTGAAGTTTTCTTCCCCAACTTCCTCAGCTGACTTGGAATTTCCCTCCATCGCTACAAAGCCCTCTGACATCCACCAATATATGAGTGGCCTTTTCTTGATGATGAAATCCTCTGGAAATGCGGCAAGGGTGAGCACACACAGCTTCAAGTTTGGGGGAAGATGGTCGTAGCTCTTTTTAAGGGTACCCGTGATCATTGGCGAAATCAGGAGGGTCTCTTGGATGCACATTTTATAGCATTCCGTGGAGTTTGATACCGTTTTCTGCTTTTCCCTCTTACCACCGGTTAACGACGACGACAATGACGACGATGCACTGCTCTCCTCCTCGTACTCATCTTCATCCGGCAGGCTCCCGAATTGGGAAACCAAATTCTTGATTTTCTCCGTTTTCTTGCCAATACAATACAACCATTCAGAGGTTTTCACCAGCTTTCTCTCCTCCTCAGTCTTCTTCTTAACCTCTTTCTCCTTCCCATCCCCCTCTACGGCTTGCTCTTTCTTAACTACCTCTTCCTCCTTCCCATTCCCCTCTAGGGCTTCCTCTTTCTTTTTCTTCCTTTTCTTTTTCAAATGCTTAATTAGCTCCTCAACTTCTTTATCTATGCATTCTACCTTGCCTCTCACATGGGCTTTCATGTATTTTTGGGTGCAAAATTCTACCACCAAAGCCTTCACAATACTTAAATCACTTGTGATGTTTGTAACCAAAGCTGTCTCAATTTTGTTCACAACCGCATGCACACGTCCCATCTTCCTGACCAAATAGTCAACCCAAACTCATCGTAAATTACCAATTAAGTTTTTTTTTTTGGAAAGAAAATTACCAATTAAGTTACATCCATCAAATCATTTTAAACATATATATAATATTAACATATCCATAAATAAAAATAATTACAAAATTTTAGTTCAACTTGTATTTCACAATTTCTTAAAATGGTAAATTGTAGTTCAAATTATATTTATAATACTGAGATATATAGTAGCCACATATATTATATATATATATATACACACAAAATAATATATGTATTATATATACATATACTCCGTAAGATTTAGTGATTTACGATTCATAGAAATTTAATTAAAATATAATATAAAATTAAATTAATTGTTATAAAATAGTTTTAATGAAATGATAGTTAAAGAATAAGAAAAAGGTACCTGCAATGTAGCGTGTGGTAAAAGTGAAGGAGTTATCAAGGTTATAATTCATTAAATATTACGGAGTAATATATATATATGATAAGTGCAAAAGATACCACTTTTATAAGGTTATTTGTGGATCATTAAGTGCATAATTCACGGCCCTTATGAATGTTTTAGTCCTAATTTGCTTTAGAATGCTTGTTATTGTCATTAGACCCCGTTCCACGCTTGGCTAATTGTTCTGTAGGTAAAAGATGTGCAAAAAGGGCAGGAAATGACAACATTTCAGATAAGTGAAGAACAAACCAAAGTTGGAGCAAAAAATAGGCCAGGACTGCAGTGGACGCGCGGTGGACGCGCGTCCACCCATGCGTCCAGGCCTGCGTCCGAAATTATGCTTGCAGAAGTTTGACAGCAGAACAGAGGTCTGCTGTGAACGCACGGGTCCACCCGGGCGTCCATCAGAACACTTGCAGAAGTTGAAGTCTGGAAGCAAATAACGCCGTGGACGCGCGTCCACCAGGGCGTCCATCGCGAAAGTGGGCAGTTTTTGCAATGTTTAAAAGGAGAATTGAGCCATTTTTGCAGGTGATCCATCACACTTCAGTCCTAGATCACTTTAGAATATTTCTCTCTCTAGGATTAGCCTAGAGAGATCCCTCCCAATTCACTCCACATTGCAATTCTTAGGTTTAGATTAGAATTAGAGAAGAATTCCATTGTTGCAAGATTGTGATCTACATCAAGTTCAAGATTAAAATTCAATTTCAAGTTCAAGTTCAAATTCAAAGTTCAATTCCTAGCTAAGTCTTCCTTTTAATTTCTTGTCATTACTTTTACCTTTTGCTATTTCAACTCCAAGTATGATTAGATAGATCTTTGTGGATTTGGATTGAGCAATGTTGTATGGATGTTCTTGAGCTTTGAATTGATCAATTAGGTTTTGCAATTGCTTGATTATGAGTTTGATTGTGTGAGTGGTGATCCACTTTGACTCTTGACAAAATGCATCTCCTAGCCTAGTGATCACAAGGATGACATTACGGTCTAAGGAGTGAGTCCATTGACCACGAGAGTGGCGGTGGTGTTGGTGATCTTGTCTCATTTTCGTTATCTAAGTGTTGCTAGCCTAGTATCTTAGGAAATCAAGGATACCTATATGAGTTGCAAGATCCAAATCCTCCTTTCCAATTGATTGTTTCCAATATTTGTTCCTATTTTCGTTATGTTTCATGTGCATCCCTTACTATGCTTGGGTTAGCTTTTAAACACTAAACACTCTTGTGCTTAATCCCCTTACCGCTTGAATTCCCTCATTGCCGTCCTTTGAGAACGATACTCGGGAACTTCTTCTCGTTTTAACATCTATTTCTTTCCATCCACCGCGAAAACTACACCCATCAAATGGCGCCGTTGCCGGGGATGGCATCGATTTTTGAGTAGTAAGTGCCTTTGGGTTAACATGAGCAAGTGTTCAAGTTAGAGAGTCTAACCCCCTTTTTTTTCTATTTTTGCAATTTACTTTGTTTACATTTTAATCTTTTTGTCATTTCATTTGCTACTACTTCTAGTTGCAAAACACTCTCTTGTCTTTGTGTTGATAGGTTGATCCTCCATAATGTATTCTCAAGCAAGATATCAACAAGAGGATTACTATGAAGACCAAGGAGGATATAGGCAACCAAGGGGAGGCAATAATGCTCAAGTTTCTAACCCCTATGATTATAGAGATTATGAGGACTATGAACAACCTTACTCAAGGACATATGGATCTTCACAAGAAGAATACCAACCAAGAAGGCAACCATCAAGACCTCAATATGATGATAGAGAATATGGTGATTACCACTACTCAAGAAGAGCCCCACCACTACCTCAAAGCTACGATTCAAAATCTTACCAATCTACCCATTATGACGAGGATGATGACTACCCTCGACAAAGAAGATTCTCTAATTCTCAATCCTACGACTCTTACCCATCCCGAGCTTACTCTCCATAATCTTACACTCAAAACACACCTCCACCCAAAAAGAAATCTATTATCGAGCACATGTATGACCATTGGTTGAAACCCAAACCAAGAGACCCAAATGACCGCTTCAAGACCATTGAGGAACACATGTTTGAGGATATGAATCGACAAGTGACGTGTTATGCTTGTAAAGGGCCTCACTATAGGTATCAATGCCAAAAGTACCCATATTGCAAGAAATGTAAGACTAACTTCCCATGTGAATGTAGGTACAAGCACCATAGGGACGAAGTTGATCAAAATCCCCAATACCCTCCATATTCTCAAGATCATCAAGACTATTCATACTACTCCAACCACTATGAAAATGAGGAGTACATGATGCAACCATATGAGGATGAAAACATGGAAGAAATGAAGAACAAGATGTTGGCAAGGATAGAAGAATTAAAGCAAGAAATGGCCAATATTAGGGAAGGGTGGAAGCAAGAATTTAGACAAAGACCCCCCTCCCTAGGGCAAAAGACGCAAGCATCAATTCGAACCTTAGAAGATCAAATGGCTCAAGTGGCCAAATGTGGAAATGAAGAAGAAGATACTCATGGTAAGACACTTGACCCTATTAGTGTTAGCACTACTCTTGGTGATAAAATTTCTAGATCTTGGGCCGAGATGTGTGATGAGAATAATGATTGTGATGATATTGGTGTGCGTATTCATTTTGATAATGCTAATATTGATTGTGTTGATGATGGAGTTGAAAAAGTGGTAAATATGACTAGTGAAAATAATTGCATAATTGAAGATGTTGATAATGCTTGTGTTGAGATGCCTAGTGATGAAATTGGTGTTAAAGAGCATGCTAATTTTTGTGATGAGTCATATGATGATTCTTTTGATCATAATTGTGGGGATGCTTATATTGAAAATGTTGTTGGTAATGTGGATTGTGTTGTTGATAATGTGCATGCCAATCCTTTGGAGAATGTGGGTAATATCGATGCTAAACGTGATGATGAAAATTATCTTGATGCTTGTGAAAATAATTCTTTCAATTCCACGGAGAATGATGCAATAGAGTCGTGTGAGGATAATTTCTCCAATCCTTATGATAGCAACTCTTCCAATCCTTGTGAAAACAATTCTTTCGTTTCTTTAGATGAGAATGATGTTCTTGAGTCTTTTACTTTTGGTGATGAATCTTTGTCAAATGAGCTTACTAATGATTTCCATGAGATATATGGTGATGATGATGTTAATGTTGATGCTAGCTTAAGTGATTTAAGTGATATTGAATGTGTGACTTTCCATGATAATTCCCTTGATGATGCTTTATATATTCATGATTTGATTGGTAAAGATCGGAGTGAAAGGGTTGAAAAGGAGAATGTAAAAGAAGAGGTTGAGGACAAGAAAAAGACAAATGATGAGAGTGTTAGGGAGGAAGTTGAGGAAAAAGTGAGAAATGATGAAAAGGAGTTTGGTGAAAAGAAGAAAAATGAAAAAAGAGGAAAGTTGGAAGATAATAGCATACTCATGGACATGGATAATTGCCAACCTTGGGAAAAGAGTATGCTATGTATAGAATTAAAGGAGTTTTCCAATGCCCGGCATTTGAGGGCATATCTTGAAGAAAGAGTTGATGGGGCAAAAGGACTTGTCCCCGTCCAAGTATGTTGGAATGAGGGCTTGAGAGTTGCGTCGGGCTACGGACGTTAAACGAAGCGCTTCTCGGGAGGCAACCCGAGGTTATCTTACATTTTTATGCATTTTTGTTTTTATTGTTTACTTTTGCTTTCAATAAGTTTTGCATTAATGGAAGTTAAATTCTCTAATATGGTTTGTAGTATTGCAATGTGTTTGTTGATGGTATAGGGAAATTGATAAATGGCTCAAAGCTAAGAGGTTATGCCTTTCCCAACCATGATTAAAGGCAAGGTACTCGAAGAGAAGCAACAAGGGGAGTCTCTTTATCTCCCTTACTTATTTTCATTACCTATATGCTTTCGTTTTAAAGTGTGGAAACCGGGAGATGGCGTGACTTTGCATTTGTTTGAATCCTTCATAAAAGCATTTTGTGTGATCCTATAGCCCATAGCACACTTCTAAAGTGTGGAAAAGGGGCATAGCTTTTGTTGAGACCTTTGACTTTCCCACCTTGTGCTCAATGTGAACATCGAGGACGATGTTCGTTTTAAAGTGTGGAAAGGGAAGCACCTTTGTGCTTAAAAACTTTGATTTACAAAAGTGATGCTTAGCGTAGAATTTTGTATATGTTTGAAATGAATACATTGTTTAATCTATCTTAGAAAATGCGTGATTTGAAGGAATGTTTGATTCTCAATTTAGAATATCCCTTGAAATAAAACCCTTGTACACTTTTAAAATTGTTGATTTTTGTATGCTTGTGTGATGTTCACCCTTCATCTTGTTCGGACCATGGTCAAGGAGGTAACGAAGTGGGAGTGTGCACCTATCAACCCTAGTAATATAATGTTTACTAAGCCCGGAAATGAACCTAATTTTCTTTACTTTTGCTCTCCCGAAGGTGGCGTGAGGGGTTGTGAAGGTGATGCTTTGCTTTATTTTGTTTAAAAGAGCCCAATGAGGCCAAAACCCCAAAAGAGCCCAATGTGGCCACCTTAGGATATGAAAAAACTAGAACCGTCTTGCTAGGACATTTGGGACAACCATTGCACCGTCTTTGAAAAAGCGTGGATATCCACGTGAAGTCGGTTGTCCCGATGCAAGGTCTTGGGAGACGAGAAAAATTTAAGAGAGCCTTTCCGCCAAGATTCGGGCACCCATTGCACCGTCTTCGAAAAAGCATAGAGATCCATGTGAAGTCGGGTAGCCCGATGAGGTTATCTTGGGGAATAGGAAAAGGAGAGATCTATCCCGTTAGGACCGGGCGCCCATTGCACTGTTCTCGAAAAAGCATGGAGCTCCATGTGAGATCGGGTAGCCCGATGGTTAGTCTTGAGGGGTAGTAGATAACCTTGACGCCTTTTTGTTTATCACGCTAGAACTTAGGGGGCTTGAGGTTATACGGGTGGTCTAATAGGGTTGGCTTGTGCACATCGTTCCCACTAGTTGGCTCGGCTAGTGGCCCGTTCTAAATGGTTGGTGAACCCTCGTTTGGATTGCATGCTTGAAAAGTGTGAGAAAAAGAGTTAATTGAAATGAATTGTTTTAGCCTAAGGGCTTTGTTTCGTGGGATATTCGTTGTTGAGAATCTAAGTGTTCGTTTGAAGGCACATTTTCATGATAGCATAAAGAGTGTATTGATTTCAAATATGTGCATCGTTCTTTTGTCTTAAGCTTTCTTGCATATCAAAGTTTGTGGCATCCTTTGCACTTATGTTTTGCTTGTTTAAGGATAGCTTGCTTGAGGACAAGCAAGGTTTAAAGTGTGGAAAGTTTGATAAGTGCAAAAGATATCACTTTTATAAGGTTATTTGTGGATCATTAAGTGCATAATTCACGGCCCTTATGAATGTTTTAGTCCTAATTTGCTTTAGAATGCTTGTTATTGTCATTAGACCCCGTTCCACGCTTGGCTAATTGTTTTGTAGGTAAAAGATGTGCAAAAAAGGCAGGAAATGACAACATTTCAGATAAGTGAAGAACAAACCAAAGTTGGAGCAAAAAATAGGCCAGGACTGTAGTGGACGTGCAGTGGACGCGCGGTGGACGCGCGTCCACCCATGGTGGGGCCTGCGTCCGAGATTATGCTTGCAGAAGTTTGACAGCAGAACAGAGGTCTGCTGTGGACGCGCAGTGGACGCGCGCGTCCACCCGAGCGTCCATCAGAACACTTGCAGAAGTTGAAGTTTGGACGCAAATAACACCGTGGACGCGCCCGTGGACGCGCGTCCACCAGGGCGTCCATCGCGAAAGTGGGCAATTTTTGCAATGTTTAAAAGGGGAATTGAGTCATTTTTGCAAGTGATCCATCACACTTCAGTCCTAGGTCACTTTAGAATATTTCTCTCTCTAGGATTAGCCTAGAGAGATCCCTCCCAATTCACTCCACATTGCAATTCTTAGGTTTAGATTAGAATTAGAGAAGAATTCCATTGTTGCAAGATTGTGATCTACATTCAAGTTCAAGATTAAATTTCAATTTCAAGTTCAAGTTCAAATTCAAAGCTCAATTCCTAGCTAAGTCTTCCTTTTAATTTCTTGTCATTACTTTTACCTTTTGCTATTTCAACTCCAAGTATGATTAGATAGATCTTTGTGGATTTCGATTGAGCAATGTTGTATGGATGTTCTTGAGCTTTGAATTGATCAATTAGGTTTTGCAATTGCTTGATTATGAGTTTGATTGTGTGAGTGGTGATCCACTTTGACTCTTGTGTAGGGGTGATCAACCTATATGAGAGGTGTTTGGAGAAGGAGTCTCATCTACGAGAGTAGAGTTACTCCTTAGCCTAGCCTAGCACATTTCCCTCTCACCTTTGAGAAAAGGGAGAAGTGGAAGATAAGAGGCACATAACGTGTTTGACAAAATGCCTCTCCTAGCCTAGTGATCACAAGGATGACATTACGGTCTAAGGAGTGAGTCCATTGACCACGAGAGTGGCGGTGGTGTTGGTGACCTTGTCTCATTTTCGTTATCTAAGTGTTGCTAGCCTAGTATCTTAGGAAATCAAGGATACCTATATGAGTTGCAAGATCCAAATCCTCCTTTCCAATTGATTGTTTCCAATATTTGTTCCTATTTTCGTTATGTTTCATGTGCATCCCTTACTATGCTTGGGTTAGCTTTTAAACACTAAACACTCTTGTGCTTAATCCCCTTACCGCTTGAATTCCCTCATTGCCGTCCTTTGAGAACGATACTGGGGAACTTCTTCCCGTTTTAACATCTATTTCTTTCCATCCACCGCGAAAACTACACCCATCAATATAACAATATAATGTAAATGTACGTTTGTTTAATAAAAATATACTACACGTACACAATATTGCCAAATAAAATTGAAGTGTATATGATTTAAAGTAAAATGTATACCTTTATGCATACAAAACGGAGACATAACATGGGATTGACATATATAATGCATTTTTTATTAATATTACGGTTCACAATAGTTTGCATGTAATATAAGAAAAAATTATTTGAAAATATATATAAGAAAAAATTATGTGAAAATAGTTTGCATGTAAAAAATATAAATGATATTCATTCGTTTATAAAGACAATTTTGCCCCTCTTCCCATACTCTTTGTCTTTTTTTTTTTTTAATTTGAAAGAATTATTATTATTATTATTATTGTTGTTGTTGTTGTTGTTGTTGTTGTTGTTGTTGTTGTTATTCTTTTTTATAGAATTATTATTATTATTTTCAAAGAATTATTATTATACTTATTATTATTATTATTATTATTATTATTATTATTATTATTATTATTATTACTACATAAGGACATTTTAGTCATTCTGTCATTTCTTACTATACCTTTCAATTTCTGTACTCCTATTCCTGTCTACCAAACGATACAATTTCAATTCCTACTTTATTAATTGAATTACAATTTCACAGAATTATAATTCTTTCCCCCCTAATTCCCAACTCAACCAAACGCCCTGTTAATGCAAAAAATATAAATGAATCTTATTCGTTTATATGTAAAAACGAATCGATTGAGATCTGAGTTTAAAAGAAAATGGATGTAATTTTTAACATATAATAAGAAGTTAAAAAAAAAACAAAAAAATAAAACAAAATAAAAAACAAAAGTTGTTCCGTTATCTAAAACTCTAAAAGTAGTAACTACATTTTGTTGGGCTTATTTACTATACCCCAAACTTGGACTCATTATATGGTGGACCATGGCCCACAATGCATTATGGACCATAGTTCCAAAACATCGTTGTTTCGTTAAGTAAAGAAATGACTATCGTCGAGTCTTAACGGAGCTCCATAAATGAAACTACAGTTCATCTCAAAAGATACTGCCTCACATTTGTTTTTATATTATCAAATAAAACTGTAGTTATATCAAAATGAAACTATAGTTGTATAATTTTATAGTTATTAATGCATTTTCGTATTCTTACTCTAAAAAAAATGAAACTATAGTTGTGTTGAAAGAAAACTGTAGTGTATATAAAATGAAAATGAATAACAGTTTCATATATTTGAGTGTATATTGTCCAATGAAACTGTAGTTATATTGAAATGATACTATAATTGTGTTGAAAGGAAACTGCACTATATTATAAAAGAAACAGTAGTTGTGTTGGAAGGAAATTGATAACAGTTTCACATATTTGAGTGTATAATGTCAAATAAAATCGTAGTTATATCGAAAAGGAACTGTAGTTGTGTGAAAGGGAACTAAAATATATATAAAATGAAACTAAATATGTTATACACACAGAATTTACGGCGCGGAACGAAGCCATTTCTGTTGTTTTCTTTCAGTAATCAAAATGCTGTCGTTTTAATGCATGGACCATTATACATTATGGACCGCGATCCACAGTAAAATTTGCAAAACTTGATGTATAACTACTATTTATATGTTAATAAAAAGAAAGAAATACACACACACACATATTAATTGAGCCGTTTAAAACAATTGATAAGCGGGTACTAGCTAGTACAATCATAATATAATTTTAAGTTGCTTAACCTTAAATCCCTTCTATTTTCTTCATTCTCATAGGTACTTTAGTTTTAATCTTATTTCATATTCTTCTTTTTAAAAAATCTAGAATGTTTGTAAATACTAGACACATATATTTTTTAAAAATAAAGATAAAATAACACTTTCAAGTAACAATAATTATTTATTCTTTTTTTTTTGTTTCAATATTTTCTTTTTATTATTTTACATCCTTTATTAACTAGCTAATGAATTATTTAATAAATAAATCATGAATAGTTAATAATTATTTAAAAGATAAAGATCATAGCCAAACTCGGGCTCAAATTTATCATAAACTTTAATTTTTTTTAATTAAACTATAATTTCATATATTCTTATTTTATCTTACTTTATTCTTTCGTATGCTAAAAAAAAATCATGTTTTGTATCAAATCATCATAAAAATGGTAAAAAAAAAAACAAAATTTAAATGTAATTATCGTTTAATTTTCCTATAGTGGTCTTTGTTAATTGTATAAAACAGAATATATTAATCGGTTAATAACTGATAAAAAAAATTAATTGCTATTTTTTAACCTCATAAAGCTAAGATTACCGAACTCGGTCGAAATGGTACACATAATTTACGGCAAATTATTATGTACACAGTACACCGTGTACTGAAACGGTTCATCCAAAGCTATATATTGACAAAAGTAAACTAGCTAGCTAGACTTAAACCCGTTGAGCCATACTATCTTGTCATATATTAAAGGGTAGATTATATTGGGTATGGTATGACACTTATTATATATTATTTATGTACACACAAATATATCCAAGTATATAAGTAAGTCATGTAAAATTCACAAAAATGGGCAAGAAAAAAAAAAAGAAAGGAAAAAGAGATTACTCTATAATGCGACCAAATAATTCGTTTGTTTCTTCAATGTACTCCTCAAAATCAAGATCTTCTTCATTGTCCTCATCTTTCTCCTTGTTTTGCGTCACCCCTGGCATAGCTCAAGTAATGTGAATGGTGAAGTATGTTGAATATATGAATACCGAGGTCTATGGTTGAATCAGAGGATTACGAGAGTTTGGTAGCAATATTTTTATTTATTTATTTATAGAGTAGAAGTGTTTATATATATATAGTAAGTCATGTAACTCCTTTTTCTTTTTCTTTTTCTTTTTTCTTTATGGTGTTTGCTTAGTATGTACGTATTCCACATCTTCAAAAGGAATAAAGATGCCTCTTTTGTTCTCTTTGGGTTGCCAAGCCTAAGAGCCAGGAATTTTTGTTCTTCTCCTCTTTCTTTTTGTCATTAATTGATCTTTCAAGCGATGTACGTAATATGCTTTTGTAAATTTTATGGATGTAATTAAAATTTTTGTTGCATTTGGACCTTCTATGTAGCCAACTTAGGTAGGTGTTTGTAGTTCGTTTTAGCCACAAGCCCACAGCTCAGCCTGCCTCGTGATGCAATTTATGACACAATTGTTATTGTTTGATGATTTTTAATCAATCAAGTTTACTATAAAACCAAGTTGCCATGCCCTTTTTTCTCTTTTATCTTTGGGTTGCCATGCCTAAGAGCAAGGAATTTTTGTACTTTTTCCCCTTTTTGGTCATTAATTGATCTTCATTCCAGGATTACGTAATATGCTTTTGTTGATCTTACGAGTATAATTGAAATTTTTGTTAGCTTTGGACCTTTTATTTAAACAAATTCGGTGTTTGTACTTTCGGCCACAACTCAAACTCTTGATGCAATTGGCTATGTTTGAATATAAATAGCATCTTGATACAATTTATGCCACCATTATTATCTGAGATAATCTAATAGTAAATAATCTTAATTTTGTTATTAATTAGATACATTAATTCTCATCTTTACCAACATATAACAGTTACATTGACGTCCAAACCTAGCTTTTATATATTGTCATCTGTTCATGGATGCATGATATATTCCATGCATATATGCCAACGCCACATATAATGATTGTATTATTATCTCAACAATATGTATTATTACAGCAATAGATTATGCACAATTTTCACTTAACCTTAATCTTTTTTTAATGGCGAGGAAACCCACAACCCTTTTGGGTGTAAAGTAAACTTTGCTTTGTGATAGTAGCAGGCCCCAAAAAATTACAAGAAAGCAAACTAGCATATGTTACTTAAGTTGACCGGTTCAAACCAAGAGAGCAAGAATTCAAATTCCTAAACTGGCATTATGGTTACAAACATAGATCTCTTGACATCTTGGTTAGGATTATCCAATCTTAACCTCTTTTGTTAGATGGTGATGTAATCTTGTCTCCTTTCTACCTTCTCCATTACTCCATAGTCCGTAAGATCGACTTCAAATATGAAAACAGATCAGATAATAATATTCAATTGTTTCGCTCAAAAAAAAAAATCAATTGTTTGATTTTTGGTTTATAATTTCTTAATTATGCTATAGGCTATATTTTGTAAACATATCTGAAAATGTAGCTAAAAGCTGAAAAAACTATAAGCTCTTAAATAAGTTCTGTCAGAACCATAGTGGAAGTGAAAGAGTGAAAGAGAGAAAGGGAGATATTGCACGCAAAGGCCAGGTACAGTACTAAGGACGCCTCCTTAAAACAAAGCATGACAAACTAAAAGTTGGTCTTTATACACCTAACAACAAGAAAAACAAACATCTCATACTATAATAACAAATTCGAACGGTCCATATACAGAGACGTAACAGTGTCTCCGGCCGGCCATTCAAATTAACGTTGGAAACCACAGAAAGCCCAGAAAAATAAGAAACCAAGAAACAAACAAAATAAAACAATACAATAATAATAATAATACAAATGAACAGATCACTCGCATATCCCAAACATATACATACGCAGTAGCATGCAGATTATATATTAATATTTACAGCAAATCTTCGAAATCTAAGCTCGCTGATGGGATTTCAAATTTCATCATATTGCTGATGCAATCGCTTTCTTTCTCGTCTTCAGTACAACTCCCGCTGTTCACAAACGTTGTCGACCCCGGGCTCGACAACGGCGTCGAAAGAACCGAGTCCAACCCGAAATTACACTGATTGCTCCAATCGCTTAATGACTGTTCAGCCTCAAACACGCCATAATAATTATTTTGTAGACCGCTCATAAGATTTCCTCCGTTTGAAGGGATCAAACTTTCTTGAATTACTTGGCCGGCACTCAAGTTGGTGGGCTGCATGGGAAGAGACGAGGAAGCGCAAACGTTGTTTGATGGAACAGTGTCTAGGAACTGATCACACGGCTGAAAAGCTGCGGCCTGGTGGTTTTGGATTGGGGCATTTGGGGACTGATTTTCTTGTAATTTCTGCAATAATAACAGAGGGTTTTCGTTTTCAACCTGATTATTATTGTTTAACTGGCTTTCTTGAAGCTTCTGTAATAGAATCTGTGGCGTGTTGTTTTCGTTCTGTGTGGCCATGAGAGTGCAGAGAAGCCTCAAAACCTCCGGGCTTGCGAGCGCTTGTAGCCCCAACAAGCCGGAGAGATTTAGCTGCGTCAAGTTAAGAAGCGAGGTGAGGTCTAAAAGGTCCAACCGGGGACTATGAGTCACCGGATCGATACCGCTCCGGAGAAGCCTTTTTCTTATGTGAGTGTTCCAGTAGTTCTTGATTTCGTTGTCTGTCCTCCCCGGCAAGCGCGCCGCTATGGCCGACCACCTGA
Organism: Ipomoea triloba; assembly: GCF_003576645.1. NCBI lineage: Eukaryota > Viridiplantae > Streptophyta > Magnoliopsida > Solanales > Convolvulaceae > Ipomoea > Ipomoea triloba. Next base: position 3,117,245 of record NC_044926.1, on the reverse strand, counting down.
ATTTAGTTCATCAAAACGGCAACCTTATTAGCTCCCAACAATAAAAACTCGGGGGTTTTTAATTAGTGTTTTATTGCTCCATCTCAATTAAAACCTAAGCTGGTAGTTGTATTACACATTTATGTTTTAATGAGCTTTTTTGTACTAGTGCAAGTGCCAGGTAAGAATATAATCTTACTTGTTTCCAAGAACACTATGGAGTTGGATGATAGTCTCTTCTTCTTCAAATGAAAACCTCCCTCTCTTGATATCAGGTCTAAGATAATTCGTCCAACGAAGACGGCAGCTTTTCCCACACCTCTCAAGCCCTGCAAGTGATGATTTTCGTATTATATTTTTGATCAAACATGGAAATATGAAACTAAATAAACTTTAATGAATATATCATCGTACCGGCGTTCTTAGGTAGAGTTCGCCAGTTGCCGGGACCATGAAGTTGAATATAGTGGATGAGTTTGAGATCTTCTTCAGGGGTCCAAGGACCTTTCTTGAGCCCATTCTTATCACAGCATGGAGATCTTCCCATTTTTTGTTCAATTCCTTGTTCTTTTAGTGGACAAATTCAAAGATTATTGAGAGTATGTACGTGATGGAGACTGAGAGATGTGTGGATAGGAGCGATGAGGGAGAAAAAGTGAACTTTAGAGAGAAAAGTGTAGTTGTAGGTCCATTTGAGAAGATGACCACCAGGCCGAATTTATAGATGAGAAGGTAGACATGGAAATTGATTTAAGTCAAGAGTATTTGGCGCCGGCCTTTGCCATGTCAACCTTTCTTTCTCTATGAGGGTGAAATAATGTCGCAATAATTATGTATTTTAATTAACAACATTCATCGTACCATTTGGTTTTAAATTCTAAATCAAATGATTACACTAATTTTTTGAGATTTGAACCTTAATTAAGAATGGAGTCACAAGTATTAAAATAATTAAAGAGCAAGTATCCTTGTAGGGGACAATTATAGCCAAGTTAATTTGGTCCAACTGTTAGCTTAATAATTACAATGTTTCAATTTTGACTCCTAATGAAAGCAATCTATTGGTCTTTTGGTTTGAACCGATCAACTATGTACAACGCATGTTGGTTTAACCCCTTTTAAGGCGGGGTTTACTCTTAGGTAATGATGAGTGCAAGTTTGTTTCTTCACTCTTTAGAATGTTGAATGATTGAATGCCTATTGGGCATCGGTCGGGTCGGCCAAGTTCAACCCCTACTCAATTCGAGACATAGCGTTTTGACTTACCATAGTGAGATGTGGTTAAATGGTTAATGTCCACCTACTTATCACCAATTGATTTTAAGTATGATATGATAACCAAATAATCAAAGAACTCTGTGGTTAAACGTGCTTGACTTGCAGCAACTTACATCAATTATAGGATGGGTGACCCAGATCAGTGCTAAGATCCATAAATGTTGTATGCAAAAAGATATCCTTCAGTAGATCTAAGAATAGTTTGACTTTGTCAAGTGAGTAGAGCATAATTTTCATACAGGCTTGGTTCCAAATTAATCGTAGCAAACCATTTCAATTGTTCTATTACTCCTAGAACTAGAATTGCTCTTTCAAATTCACCATAAATAGAAAATTTTATTTTATTTGAAATGAGATAGTGTAGGTATTATTGTAATTAAGTGGCGGATAAAAAATTGTGATTAATTGAAAATGAAACCACATATAACTTTGTATTTTGTAAGGATGGATTTGAGTCATTTGACTGTAGTCTGTAGACGAGGTGTAATAAATGTAAAATTATACGGAGTATATGGGAAATTCTTAGTAAATTAAAAATGATGATTTGCTAATAATTCCTAATTGAAGGGAGAAGACATTAACGTGATTAAATGGAAGATGAAGACAAGTGGCAACAAAGTACTGGTTTTGACCATTGCATCAAGTCTTCAAACATTACACTGAATAGTCGGTATGGTAGTTAGATTCTCCCTACCAATTACCATGAAACCTAGCTTCCTTGCCTTTCCTTAATTGCATTGTCTTTTCCCATATATAGCTTGCTTCTATGACCATTTAAAAAAAGAAATACACTTTTTTGAATTTGCTTTCCATATTTTCATGCCACGAAAGATGTATAGAATGCGTCAGCACATATCACCATATCACCTAAGCTCCAATCAAACCTCACCTTGTCAACATGAAAAGATTTGAATTGAATCCATGATTTGGGCGACAAATATTTTGGACACTTTAATGCGAAAATAACAATCATTAAATTTTTATGTTTGGACATGCATATCACATGTACTCCTTGGAGAGGATACCATTAAATGCCAAGTTCAATTCTAAAAGCACATGCAACGTAACAATATAATGAATGTTATCCATGAGTTTAAGTTGGAAAATTTAAGTAAGGTTACTGTTAGATATGTGTATACATATATACGGTTGTATTGTTGATGAGTTTTTTAGAGAAATATTTAACTAGGCATTTACATCATTCACATTCAAAATTTACTCTTTTAATATGACTTGATTGAAGCTGTCTTTTCTTGATTTATGTAACTTGTATCATTAATATCTTACTATATTTATCATTATGGAGTATTTTTAGTAAAAAAAAAAATATTACGGAGTATTTTAATACAACTAAACTTTAAATTAAGTAACAAATATTGAAGTTCTCAAAAAAAAAAAAAAGTAACAAATATTGAAAATATTATTAGTTACAGTTATTGCCACGTTATTAACAAAACAAGGCTCGGGAAGCCGGGAAGGTGCGCAAAATATATATATATATATAATATATGTCACCAATATATTACGTGTCAAATAAACTTTGAATTACTTTCAAATTAAACACAATTTTATTTTGTTTTATTATTTTAAATTATTGAAAGACGCCAAGATTGGACTTTCGAGGGTGTAGCCTTGTGAGTCAGCCAATCTTTATGGACAAATGTCATTCATCGCTGCCTAGCTTAGAAGTCAACGCCATGCCACACTGCACTTCTGGACTGCATACCATTTCATGTTTTTTTAACATTTTCTTTTAAAATTTACAAAAAAAATCCGGAACCACAGCCTGATTGTTATGATATAAAGTACACTTTGAATAAAATTTACTTTAATTTGTGAAACTAACTGATAAAGAATTACAAGAAGAAAATCAAACATCTTAGATTGTCCATAGTTAATCTGACTAGCTAGTTCAAATCAGTAACACCAATCTTATGATTAACACATAAATTGTCAGACCATCTTGAAGGTGGTTGTCCCGATTTTCTTTTTTACTCGGTCAATATGTAATGTGCTAATTTTTTTATAAGATTAATACTTGATAGTAAAAAGAAAATGCATTCACCGACTACGTACATAGTCTGCATTGTACTTGTGCAGTTGAAAACATAAACAGAATCTTTTTCCTCCATGTAAAACCTGGAAATCGATCACAAGTGCCAGTGGAGCGCAAGACTTTAATCATGGAAATTAAATGTGGCTCTCTTGTTTTCCCTCTAATAGGACTTTGGGCAATCTCTGCACCAACCTGTTTAAATTTAGTGGCCAGGAACATCTCAGAACCTGAGCCACTAGTTTGTTATGATTTGAGAAATTTTCCAAAGTCAGATGCATTATTTGTTGTTTGAACAGTTCCGACCCAGATCGATTAAAGTCTGCATTCATAGACTTCTGTATAGCTTCAAATCCTTCAATATAATGCGGATGTGTAAATTTACATGGCTCACAAAATTTAGGTTTTTTATTTGAGATGAAAGTCATGAAACATATACATTATAAAATATAAATATACATGTTGGTTTTATACCCTACTGCTCTAATCTTGCCTTAAAAACGGGTAAAATAGGTAAATCATGAATGTAATTCAATTGGCCCTGTACCTTATTACTAACAAAACAAGACTTATTAACTTATTTTTTAGATCGGTTAGTCACATATATATTCGTTTTATGACTATAGGCATAGTCAATATAAACAAGAAACATAAACTGTAAAGAATGTAACAAGTACCGTGTATATTATTGCTTTGCGTGTTAAATTTTTTTGAACAATTTATAACCCTTTTTAGGGTTTATATACAAGTATGAGCATTAAATGTTCTCGACTAATTTAAGAACCTAATTAAACCCCTAAACATGCTACAACCCTTCTTAAAATATGGTATAATTAATGAAATATTTCCTTCCAATTAAATTCCTATTATCCTATATATATGAGATTGTTACTTGTAAGCATTTTTTGGGATGTCATAGTTTCCCACTTTGGGTTCAAAGAAGCAAGGCTGTAGTGGACACCTGTACGTACAGAGGTCGAAAGTAGTTGCGTATACTTGTAGACGGCCGCAACGCATGGAACTACATCGCATCAGCGACGGCGGCGGCTACTTTTTGTAGCTTTTTGTACAGTAGGTAGTAGTACAGTAGGGTAAGCTTTGATTTTGTGCTCATTTCAGTTTTTGGATTTTCAAACTCGTGGAATTTATGTTATTTGATTCATCAACCTTTGAGCTAACGATAAAAGATTTGGTCAAACGTTTCTATACACTGCCCATGGCGCGCTCTTCTTACCACAACTTTCCCCACAAATACGAAATTTTCTCGCCATCAAAACCCCACTCAAATTCTCAAATTTAATGAAATAGTGGAGTGATAAATCATCTTAACCCATCATATCAGCCCATTAAATGGGAGAATTAATTAGTGTTTGGTGCTCACAAAAGGTCACCACATTAGGTGTAATTCTCAAATTGTGTTCATCGGACTGAATCATGTGTCATTACCTATAATCTACCACCTAAGAACTAGAAAAAAAAAATTAATACTTTAAAAAAAAAAAAGTAATGCTACTAAATCAAAATGTAATATTTATGGGTTAAAATTTACTTTTTAAAAAATTATAATATTTATAAAAGAAAATGTAATATTTATGAAAAACTTGACCAGTCTTATAGATAAATTAAAGATCCATAAAACAATCTTATATAAGATTTTGTCAAAATATAAGAATTAACCCAAGGTCAAACAACCTCCTACCACTTCAATTCGTCTCTCAACCCTTGCTTGTATCGCACGTTTATCCTTGCTTCTATATTTATCTTAAATACTGTTCTAGAAGAAATCTGCTAAGTTAATCACAATGAAACAGTAACCAATTTAACCAACTAGACACACATATTCATATATGCAGGGGTTTGGTGTACTTCTACACCAAATTAGTTTCAACGAATTAAATTTTATATTTACCAACAGTTAATTAAACAGATAGATAAAGATAATAAGTTATTTTAACCATACGTAAAAGGAAACGCATAGTTAACCCAATGACCCTTATCCTAACAAGTTACATCATTGATAGACACTTGTGCCATGATTTTCTTGAAACAATATTAAAGTCAATGATTTAACCACATATTAGGAAGTAAATGTTTAAACTTTGAAGATAAACTTCAGGGTTTGTTCCGTGCTTGTTATCCACCAGACAGTGTAAACACAAATCCTATCTTCCTAACAATTTATTAAAAACTCCTAATTGCCATTAATTTAATGCTTAGGAAAACATACATACATATATATTGAAATCTCACATAATATAATATATAGTATTTTCTATAACGCAATAATAGTATGGGGAAGGATATAAAAACTTACTTGTCATCATTATATGCAGATATTCAATTTTAAAACTGAATATCTAATAACTTTAGATGATTAAACTTTTAACTTAATTAATTGTTTAAGAGATCTGATACCATGAAAATTTAATTAACATATACAATATATAATTAAATTAGGGGAAAATCTTACATTGAATACCAATAAATCATACACCTGTCTGGATTAACCTTTGACGGCTGTGTCTGCTGTAAGTAAATTAAAGATTAACGTTAAAAAATAAAAATACAAATATTGTCTTCGATTTGCTTACTAAGGTTGCGGCTGCTTCCTAATTTTTGTTTAATATGAAACTTCGATTCGCTTACGCAGCATATACTTCTTGAAGGGAATTACTTGTCACAAAGATAGAGTTAGCCAGTGAGAGCTTTCCCTGAGGAGACGCCACGTCACCACAGTTGACAATTATTATTATTATTATTTTGGTAGTTATGTGAATGTCGTTAGGTTAATAGTTGTGAGGTGCTGCTTGATGGCCCTCAACCAACTTTGAATATGTGCTCCCATTTTCCCCCCACATTTTAATTATTAAACAATATATGCATGTCAGATCGATATGATTCGGTGAAGGGGATACATACGTTAATTTATACTATATATTATGCGTATATGAATACGAGTATACGTGTACGCACTTGCCATGCACAATTGATTTGTTTTGTTTTTTAAATAATACAATAAAAGAATATATAAAACCTGCTGGAAGACCGGCGATGATGTATCATGGTTTGAAATTTTTGCGTACGTGCTTACCTTCATGCATGCATGCAGATGCGTGTATCTTTGCAGGGTGACATCGCACGTAGAGGACGTATGTTGTGTGTGTATACTAATAATATATATACACACACACATACAACTTGCAATATATATATATATATATATGTTTGTGTTTCATTAATTTTATAATTTATATATAGCATATATATATATATATATATATATATATATATAATTTGAATTAAGTTTCTTTCATGGCGTAAGCACGTCCGCATATTCACATCTTTTTACGCGTAATGATAAAGTTCATTCAAACTGCTTTCGCAATATGCCTGCGCGCGCCGATTTATCATGTCAAGTGTTGTCAAAGAGAGTTCATATTATAAATTTATAATGAATTTTATTGTATAAATTTATAGTGATGTCAAGTGTACCAATCTAGCCAACATAGATCCTACACTATAGCAGGTCATGTTAAACTATCTCATATTTTAAAATTTAAATTTATTAACTCGACTTAGCTCACTTAAATATTTTATTTTTAATGTAGATGTAATGAGGCTCTGAGCGTTGGTTGCTTGACCCAACCCAAGTAACCCAACACGACCCTATGCATTGTATTAAACCAAGTGAACTACGTAGCACATTAAAATAATTTGTAATACATTAAAAATAAATATGTATCAAAATATAATAAATCTATAAAAAATGAACTTCTATTACACTAAAAATAAATATATAGTATATTAAAAATACATGTATCAAGGATTCATCTACCCGAAGTACATGATATAATTTGTTGTGATGTAGCACGTGGGTTCGGTCCATTTAATTTATGTAACCCTAAACCTATATTGTTATCTCTAAAAAGTTACTTCTCAAACTAATTATAAGATGCTCCGACAAGCAAAAAATATTATCGCTCACCTACAAGACTCGTAATGTTTTCATATTATAAATTTATAATAATTTGTAATAATAGTGGAGTTTGATTTTTTTTTTTTTAAGAAGGCAGTGTTTAGTATTTATTTTTTTTTTTTTTGAAAATAAAAGCATCAATGCATTAATTAAAGAAATGTAACAAAAAGTCCGGGGTAGAGTTCTCCCAAGCGATACGAATAAATTGGTTCTCCTAGCTAAGGTATGAGTAGACTGATTCGCTGAATGTAAAATAAAACAACAAATAGAGTTTTAAAAAGATGAGAACAGAGAATGACATTGGCAGTGTTTAGTGTTATATACAAAATATGATAAAATTGGCATAATTTGCATTAGTAATGTACTACGTGGCATATGGGCCTTTGCTTTACATTCGCTTCAACTATATACATACAGTGATACAGTGGAAAAAAAAAAAACACATAGCATTGTCGATTTGCAATTCCAGGCCTAGCCCAACGGGCCTAGAAAATTCTGGCCCAATATCCTACAGAACGGGTCGATCCGGCTACGGGGCCCAACGAAGACCTCCGATCGCCGTTGAGAGGTTTTTCTGATTAGCTCTGTCCCCAGCAGTTCAAGAACATGACTTGCCGGAGCGAATCGTCTGCCCGCCGCCTCTCGTCTTGGGTCCCACTTCCAGTAAACCCATCGGGAACGCCGGAGAGCGGCGGGCTGTCGACGGATTTCCACCGCTGGCCGAGACCCGATTGGTTATTCACGACGGCGACGCTGGCGGCCATCCAAACTCTATTCAAGCAGCTCATAGAGATCCCTTTCTAGCTTCTTTACTTTGCTTCCCAGAGTTTTTTACAATTCGCTTTAGGATTTCTGATCGAAATACTAAGAATAATGACAGTGATGGAGGAGATCTGAGAGATGAGCTCATATACAATGGAGACTGGGGGACAGGTGGCAATCTTATCCGACAGGACCAACAGATAGCCGACAACACAGTGTGCTACAGTTATAGTGTGGGCCCATTCATTTTTCCTTTTTCTTTTTGTCTTAATTTCTTAAATCTTTTTTTTTTTTTTCTGAAGAAATTTCTTTAATCTTTTTTAACCCATAAAGTGATAAAGTTCCTACCTTTATACGGCCAGTGTTTCCATGAGTCCATTCTTCTTACTAATTCGTTTAAACAGGTCTGGGTCATTAAGCACTTGAGATTAATAGTTTAGATTTGACTATTGTGCACGGCAATTGTACATGCATTGCACAGTTGGCAAAATCAAAACTATTGATCTCAAGCATTCAATAGCTTAGATCTGTTCACACGAACTCATATAACAGGATGAACTCATTTGATCACTAGTCAATTTTATAAAGTATGTTTATTTTTTCTTTGCATCATAATCAAGATCACATCCAAGTCAAAGCAGCATTTACTCAGTGCACACTTTCAAGTATTGACTGTGGGTTTCACTCCTCACCCCAATACAGATAAAAGAAGAAAAGTAATTCAATGGCAGCTACCAAATTGAATACTTTTTAGGCTTGATATTAGTTCATAGCATCGTAGACAGATTCAGAGATATTTACAAATAGGAATGCAGCAGGCAGTAGCTAACATGGTTGTGATATCAAGTGCAGAAATGGTTGACAGAAACTTTTGCAGCTTCCCTGATATTTGGGTGAATTGCTGAGAATTTGGAAGGGGTCTCTACACATATTCTGCTATGCATAACAAGTTCCAGTGTTTACATTGAATCAACTCCATCAACATGTTGCCTGGCCAGATATCTTTCCCTCCTTTCCTTCTGCAATTGCAAAAACACAGAGAACAGATCAAATGAGAAGCCATGGCAAGGCAGCTTTTCAAAAACTCGTATATGCATGTGCTGTTCTGTTGAGATAAACAAGAACAAGAATTGAAAACAATGACAGAAAATAAAGAAGACAAGATTTACGTGGTTCAGCAATGTGCTTACATTCACGGCAACACCTATCATCCTCCAATACATATGAGACAATATGTTAATTGGTTCCAAATTCTAGTCCTACAACTCTCCCGATGTTGTTCTTGCGTTTTTTCCAAATATCGACACTTGGTTGGAACTTGAGAGGGTGGTTTTTTATTTTTATGAGATTCAGGTTTATAAAGTAGAAGTTGAAATAACTTACCCATTCATCTATAACAAGACCTTCTCCAACAATTTTGGGGCCATTATCTTCTGGAGGCTTCTTGCGTGCTTCGAGCTCTGCCTCAGCCTCTGCTAGTTGACGATTAAGTTTCTCTAGTGCCTTCAGAAGGTAAATAAAGCATGAGAAAATGCCGGTGTGTCTATAAATCCATGAATACCTCCATGCAGATTGTTAAAGAAGCCTACTTACAGCACAAGGGCGCTCTACGTCAAGGAAGACTACCCTCAGTATTTGTTCAACTGCGACTTCGTCCTTTTGTTCATCAAACTGTAAAAAAAAAAACAGATAGTTAGTCCAGTGCATGAATATGTTCTTCCAAGACCAGCATATAAATGATTTCAGTCACTACTAAACTTCTAACCGTAATTATGTTTTAACCAAACACCGCTTCAAAATAGTTTTTGATTTCCCAGCAATACAGTGCTGCTAAATTGAAGCAGTGTGACAGGCTATCGCAAGAACCTAATAGAAGCATATACACATGCTATATAACTCTTTTAGTTACCTGTAAGGCTATGTAAAGGCCATATAAAAGTTTTCCTTTTTCTTCTGAGAACAGGCAGAGATATAGTAAGTCCAAATGCACCCTGCTAGTATAGAAATGGTCATATCTATCAACCAAGGTTCCTAAGATTTTCTTTCTGATAAATTCCGTTAAAGATCAGTAGACATCTAAGCTACCTTAGGCTTTAATTGGAGACGCAGGCCTATGTTATGTTTCTATATGCCAAGGATGAGCTGTGATTATTCCTGTGCAATATATTGGCATGTTTAAAGACAACCACAAAGATGGCAATCTCACACGTGATCCAAAACTAGTTAAGATGAACTCCAAAGGAGAAAAGAGAATTAATGAGAACAAATTGTTTCACTTTACTCGGCTTTTTTTAAGCCCTAAATCTGCAGGCCCCAAGAAGTCTGTTGCTTAAATCAAACTAATAAGTAATAACCGAGGAATCCAACAATTGATAACCCTATTTCCCAGTCCACTTCACATTATGCTGTCTTCAAAAGACTGTAGCACACTACAGCCGTAGATTTTTCTTACTCTTACATCCAATCATGTCTGCCAGTACAGTACATAGAAAAAAAAAAAAAGAAAAGAAGGGTGGGGAGAGA